>NC_061113.1:118347222-118518517 GCF_002878395.1 Capsicum annuum | reverse complement strand
AAAAAAATTGGGTTGGGGTTGGGCTAGGAAAAAAATTAATTTGATAGCGTAATTATATTTTTGGGGGGCAGGGGTTAGTTAAGTTGGTTGGGTGTGGTAAGGGTAAGGTGAGGTGGGGTGTGATGGGGTGGGATGAATGATTTTGATTTTTAAATGTGGTAAGAGATTTTCATTTGTTTTCTCCTTTATAATTAAGGAATTTAATTTTCTTATTAAATGAGTTGAAGTTCAGATTGAGTTAGGTTCAGTTGAAGATCTTTTAAAATGGGTTGAGGCTTAATGTGTTGAGATTGAACCCAATTGCAAATTATTTTGAGCTCAATCCATAAATTTTAGATTGAGTTGGCGGGGCAAACTACAGAAATAAACTCCGTGCTTTACTTTTTAATTTTCCATAAGAAAAGTCCTATAAAATTAGTCTTACTTCTTTTTTTATGTATAAAACAGATACCAATTGGCCCACCTCAAATATTTTTAAACAATTCTTCATGCTTATTTTTTCAACTTCTATGTTTTTTTTCTTTTTTTAATTTCACTTTAATTTTTTTTCTTCTTTTATTTTTTCTCAACTTTTACTTTTCTTTTCCTTTTCTGCTCTCAACTTTTATTTTTTTCTTTTTTTTTATTGTTCTTTAATTTTTATTTTTTATTTTCTTCTTTTAAAAAGTAATTTCCCATATTTTGTTTTTCTTTTATTCTTTGTCTTGTGTTTTTTTCTTTTTTCTCAATCTTTTTTTTCTTTTCTCCTCTCAACTTCTACATTTTTTTTTTATTTTCTATGATTTTTTAAAATTTCTTCATCTTTTTTCTTAGCTGTTATTATTTTTTTCTTTTCTTTGATTCCTTTCAAACAACAAGTTACGTCTCATGGGAAAGACTTGATACCACCGCGTTGTATCTTGATTTATGAGATGCTCTATAAATCTTGTCTTGGAGACAAGACATAGCTGAAGGACTTTCAAATAATAAATTACGTCCCAAGTGGAAGAGTTGACAATACCACATTGTGTTTTTAGTTATGAGATATTTTATAAGGAAAAATTATATATATACACATGCTAACTTTGCCTTATTACATTACATCCCATGTTGAAAAAGAAATTACAAAAATCTCAAATTAATTACTTAAATCCCTACCTTTTTTATTTTCTCTCTCTTCCTTCTTATACATTCCAAACAATCATATTTTGCTCCAAATTATGCTCCATATTTTTTCCTAAAATCTTGCTACCTTTTCTCTCCATTTATTTAGTATGTCATCTATGATTATGAGTAGCAGTTGTAATTCCTATTTTACCTTCCCTTCTTCCTCACCATTTCACTTCTCCTTAACCACGGATTCCACTTTCTCTACTCGAAATCCATAAACCCAATTTTTTTTCTTTTTCAAAAAAAAATAAAATAAAAAATTAAACCTGAATTAATCAAATAAACACTCTCAATAACAAAACAAAATCAAATTGAAAAACTCCTTTGATTATTATTTTGCGTAATTCTTTTTTTCTTTTAATTTAAATTTTTTGTTGAAGGAATTTATTATGTATAGATCTTGAACAGTGATGGCTTGGAATGTATTCAGATTTCATACGGCCCTTAAAGGACCGAGTCAATTATGAACTTGTTGGTGTTAGGCGTTGTGGGTGCTTATTACGCTGTCTTTTTGACCAACTATGGGGGATGAAACTAAAAGAAAATATTTACTGGGGTTTTCCCTTTCACTTATTAAATTTTTCTTTCACTTATTTGTTAATGATTAAAACAATATATTACTAATTAATCTGACATTGTATTTTAAACACATAATATGTTTCCTGTTATGTACCTTTGCTTATAAGTGAATCTTACATTGAAGTAAAGACAAATACATTTTAAACGTATGTATTACATAACAGTATACATGTTGTAAAACGTTTATTACTTGTAAAAAAATTACAGAAATTGTTAATATCATGCACATTTATAATGTATGATATTATATCATACATTGATACGAATGTATAATCAAATATTATACATTCGTAAGTCTACTGGAATGCCACAATTTCACTATACATTGCTTTGAATGTAAAACAACTTATTATACATTCAAACGTTTATCGAAAAGACACACATTTATTATACATTGATTTAGCTGTATAAAAACATATTATACATTCGTAAATTTACTGGAATGATACTGTATATAATTTTTTTTTTAAATTGAATTTAGTTAAATTTCGTTATTGTATTTCTAATAACCTCATACATGTTAGAAACGTATAATGCTATATTATACATTTATTACACATTAACTATTAATGTACAACATTTTAACACACCGTGCGTTTTAAAAATTACTTACTCCTGTAGAGGGTAAGTTACATTGTTAATGTGCATTTATTATCATGTTCTAACTTCAAGTTATATGTTTACGAACTATGATATAGGGAAAAAGCATAAAATTTTTATAATAATATAAATCATTGATTAAATAAATTAACATCTATAATCAATAAAAAATATATATATTACTTGCTCCAACATTAAAAAAAAAAACCAATAAAAAATATTTATACAACCAAAACCATTCAAAGCATTCGCACATAGAAAACCATATTATATTCTTTATGATTCCTTTGGAAAGAAACCGCAAGTCCTGCAATTGTGACCGACTCGTCCGCATTTATCGAAATTACTATTGTGTCACTTTTGTATGACGTATCATTAATTTTTGACTCCCAAATTTTAGAATGCCACAACAATACGGGGATATTCATATTGATTTTACTAGTATTGAAGAACATATGTAGAAGAAGATTTTAGTAGTTTTGAAGAACGGGTGTAGAAGAAAGTGGTTGTTTTTTGGCTTTTCAGATCGTGAATCACAGAAAAAAAATTATGTATAACAAAATTTTTTAAATTCAAATATCAGTTACATGTTCTATCAATAAACGATTTAATGTTGGCTAATTACTACCTTTAATTAAGGAACTGTAAAATGATTAAAGATTCTCTTACCTTAAATATAGGATTAGCTGTTATATCATACATCCGACCAATGTATAATATGTGATCGAATGTATGAGTATGTTTGCAAAAAAAAAGGAGAGAGAAAATAACAAGGGATTTTGTGTAATTATTTTCATTGTCTAGGGAATTTATGTTCTTTACACATTTTATAACTCTTGCCTTAAAGGAAAAGCTTAGCCCAATGATTTTCAAACAACAAGTTATGACACACGGACAAGGGTTGACACTACTACATTATGTCATGATTTATGAGATATTTTATAATTCTTGCCTTAGAGGCAAGAGTTAGCCCAAGGACTTTCAAACAACAAGTTCACCTTATGGACAAGAGTTGACACTACCACATTGTGTTTTGATTTATGAGATGTCTTATAACTCTTGTCTATGAGTCAAGACTTAGCACAAGGATTTTCAAACAACAAATTACACTTCATGGACAATAGTTTGATAATTTTTTTTTGATGAATGATTTTCTTGTAGGATTTTAGGAAAAGAATAATTAAAGAATTCTTGGTCAAAGTTCATAAAGGAAGAAGTATCAATAGAAGACTTCAATAAAGAAGAAGATCAATATTGTCCTCAAGTATTTAATGCTGGATATCTCTCCTAAGGAAGGAAATAATTCTCCTTGTTGAAGATTCTGCCGCACCTTTCACTTTAGGATTTAGTTAGTTTAGATTTTCTTTTATAGTCTTTACTTATTCTTTGAAATAGGATTCTCTTATTTCGTTTTCAAGAATAAAATCTTTTGGGTTGCCTTCTATATTTATTTCAACGGTTAGTAGTAGTTCAACCATTACTATTTAAACAATGGAAGACAAAGGAAAAGACATACACTGTCTCAACTTTCTATACCTCTAGTCTATATTTTCATTAAGCATTATATTATCTTATAGTTTACTATGCACTCAAAGAGAGAGAAAAAACACATAGTTGGTGAGACTTTTGTATTAAATAGAGAAAATAAAAAGAGCATGAGTTAATTTTGAAAAGATTAATTCAAATATTGTAACCTTTGATTTTGAAAGAGAGCTAGTAGAATGATGACGTCCAAGCACCACCTCTTTTTAGATGATGGTACGGTCACTGTCAAGATATAGTAACCCAACTAAGGTAGGGGTGAAATCCCAAGGGAACATGTGGCTTCGCAGATCTCAGTGGTTGAAATCTATGGGCAAAACAGGAAAAGTAAATAGGGAAATTTGTTTGTAGTAGTCTCGAGCAAAGAACAATATTAATCTTGGTTGAAAATAAGTCGTAGGTGAACACTAAGATTGTGTTCCCCATGAAATATCAACTCTGTAGGCTTATAGTGCATTGTTGAACCAACCCAATACCTTGCTTGTAGAATCGATAATTTATGTACCTCCTACGGTTTTTTGGACGAGTAGGAGGATTTTACCCTTTACCTTTTGAATCTCAGGGTGTTGCATTACTAACCCTTATCTTGATCTTAGTTAACTATTACCTTTTGATTCTCAAGTTATTAGATGAAAGCTAACAGTCATTCACTATATTCCATTGTGTGCAACAAATCGACAATTAACTCTCAAATTACTGTTGTTTTTATCTTTTCCTAGTCACCACTCCTCTTTTCAATTAAGTAGAAATATCTAGGTGGGATCCTAATGTGTGCAACCATTAAGAAATCAATCATAACAAAGATAAAACAATGCATGCCATGGGTATTCATTCAGATCAACAATCGGACTTCCCCTACATTGTTAATTTGCCAGGGTTTCCACAACCCTAGCTATGGGTTTTAGCCGCTCATGATTGTGAAGAAATCAATAGCATTAATATCAAAAAGCAAAGATAAAATCATAATGATAAGATAAATGAAAACTTACAACCATAAACTGAATAATCAATCAAAGTCAGTACATAGAAATCCTAAGATCAAAGATGGATCTTGAAATCAAAATATGTTTCTAAGTGTTGAAAGTGTATAACTCCTACTAAAAAGTATATAAGGGGTATTTATAGTACAAGAGAAAATCCTAAAAACAAAGCCCAAGCAAAATAGGAGAAAACAGGGTCGGTTTCCACCTGCTCTCTATACTTGTGGTTTGGCAGGGCGCAGGTGGCACCCGTGGTTTGGCACCGGGGGCAGGTACAGACCACATGTTGCAAATGGATCACTTCCTGCAAGTCAACTCTCGGGATTTTTACTTTCTGGTTCCCGCTTTATGTACCTGCAGTCCTTAGGTCCACATGTGGTCCATAGGTTGACTTAGTAGGTATCGAGAGTCAGTTTTTCAGCTCTTCTTCGACTCTCGAACATGCATTGATCACGATCAAGCCAAAAAATATTCCAAACATCTATAATCTCTCCAAAAGTGACCAAAAACACCCTTTTCACCCTTTTCACAAACTAATCATCCAAAATATGGTTTTCTGCAAAACATACCCAAAACAAATCACATCTAAAAAAAAGGCCTCAGAAACTTAAATATTTTTCACGTTTTAAGCATCGAAAGTTTTATGTTTCTATAGCACATCAACACCCTCAACTTAGAACGTTCGCATGTCGTCAGGCAATAAAAATACAACAAAATAAAGACGACGCTTAACTAGGAGAATCTAAGCTATTCAAGGCAGTCGGTCATCATATTAAGTTCAAATCACAACATCCTCTCTTATATCTCTTTTCAAAACCAACTGTGTAATTCCAAGGAGGACCTGGGCCAAAATAAATAAATTGTAGTATAAATGGGAAGGTGAATGGTGAAAATAAGAAAAAATAGACGTACAAGGCTTAAAATAGAGATCAAGGGATATACTGCACATATAAAAGGTCATTTAGGCTAAAGTTGACTAAAATAAAAAATGGTCTATAATACTTTCCTAACCGACTATCCTTCAACCTAGGAAAGACTAACCAGGCAAGTTCTGAATTTGGCTTACAAAGGGAACTGGGTAGTATCTCACACTCACATAGCACAGAGTTTATATTACCACTACTGCCTATCCAGTTCATGCAATTGTCAGCAAATGGTTACCATGTCCCTAATATTAGTGCCATAACAAAATCCACAAATTTCACACATATATACATCAACATAGTTCTAAAACATAAATTTTTGGAGGAGTATTAAAAATTAGTTAAAATATGACTACTGCCCTAAATACTTAAAAATCTCCTAATTACACAAAAAAAAACAAAACATGAAGAAAAACAAACACAATACGACACATAATTATCCTAGATATGCTAGTTCTACAACCATACCACTATCGACAGGAAAAGAAGCATGACAATAAAAATCTGCGGCGGCATGGTATACCCACACCCAACTAAAAACTGTGCACTATACTCAATGCGTTAAAACAAAATAAAACAAAACAAGGGAAGTGAGAACATACTTGGTACGCACTAGGTGCCCAAATCTGGAGCATCCCTAGATGAGGGCATATAAGCTAGCAGAGGAGGTGGTAGTGGTGGTGCACTACTAAGCGATGCACCTACTGCTATAGCATCACACCTCTGTCTATTGACGAATGGAGTTTTTCAAGAATTATGTCTAGACTTTTTAAGGGCCCCATCCTCTATCATAATAGGATCCTGCAAATTGTGTAAGTGACCTCTCTTAGTCCCAACTACTGGGACCTCCTCCTCATCCTTCGTAGCAAAGTCGAACTACATTGGTGCACACGGAGGTGATACTTGGACTACAGGGGTTATCATCAAGGGAGTAGATGTTATATAACTCTCTGCAAGAGAGCGTACATCTACTCATAGGATATCAAAACCCTCTCTCATCTGAACCAGATCTAGCGCACCTATCTCTGTATATTGAGATGTAAACCATCTCTCCAGCTTATCAATTTATGCCTGAAAATTAACACGCAGATCTGACAGAGCAGCCCTCTAAGCAGCCTCCCATCTAGCCTCAACCTGCTCAAATCTAGTTCTAATCCCTAATCTCATCTACCCAAAAAGAGTAGTCATCTCGGTCTCAAAAACCTTCAACCGAGCGATTATGGCCCTCTGGCTGTCCATATGCTCTAAAAAAACTTACTAGATACAATAATCATACCGATCGCAGGAGTTGTAGTGGATGAGAAAGTAAGCTTTGTAGATGCACCAATCAGTTCTAAGGTCGAAGCCAGGGCCGAAGAAGAAGTAACCTGTGTCCCTTCGCCTTGTGTACTCGAATTCAAATAATTTCTTTGCTGCCTTATCTCCATCTCAACCATAGCTTTGCCTGTGGTTATGAATGGTCTTTTCAAAATAATAGACATCTCGGTGTCAACTTCATAGTCCAAGATGAAAAAGTTAATCGAAAAGATAAAGTTATCCACCCTCACAGTCACATCAAAAGAGATTCCCACAAGCTTCTTTACTGTGCAGTCAACCATCAATAATTGCATTAAAGTCGGTCCTGGAGAGTTCAAGCCTAGTTACTTGAATACGGCTAACGACATCAAATTAATGCTTGACCCTAAATCACACAAGGCTTAGGCAAATCTGGATGACCCAATAGTGTATGGTATAGTGAACGCTCCTGGATCACTTTTTTTCTGTGCCAAGGACCTAGTCATGACTGCACTGCAGTGGTGTACACCATCAACATCCTCAAAAGTTGCTATTTTCTTTCTTGTGACTAATTATTTTATGAACTGGCATATCTAAATATCTTCTCTAATGCCTTGAGAAGAGGTATGTTCAAGCTTAGTTCTCTCAGAATCTCAATGAACCGCTTGAACTAACCCTTCTCTTTCTTCTGCCTTAGTCACTGAGGAAAAGGTAGGGGTGGTCTCAGAATCTGTCTACCTTCTGGCACAATGAATGGATCCTTACCTTTTGCTTCAGCAACTATACCTTCATCACTTGTTACCTTCTCTGACTCACCATCAAGTGTCTCATTATCAAGAATTTCAGTAGCAGGTAGTGGGGGATCCATAGTAGTGGCACCACTCCTCATGGTAATAGAAAGTACTTGATCGTTGTTTATCAGATTTTACACTATATTGCTCGAAAGGGTACCTGACTGCCTCTGGTTCAGAGTTGCTAACATCTTCCCAAACTGGTGTTCCAACTACTTGATAGTAGTGGCATGTGACTCGACCTTCTAGGTTAACCCTGAAATATCAACCTTAATTTCTTTAAAGCCGGTCTCCTGACTTTCTTGACCCTTCACCAGTTTAGCCAGCATCTCTCTTATTCTAGATTCTACATCGTGTCTACCAAGTGGAATATACTTGTCTCTCTTCTCTCTGTAGTCATCCTTCTTCCTCCAGTCACTATTTCGCTCTCTGCTACAGTCTTTGTCTCAATCATAATAGTTCTGACCTTGGTTCTCTTGCCCTTGGGCTTAAAAACCTGCCATATGATGATCTAGATAATTAACTTCCTCTTCTAATTCTAACTCGTACACTTTGGAAGCTGACCTCTGTACTTCTACTGCATTTACTTTCTCAAAATTAACTGCTATAAATTGCTTTGCTAGTACCCCTAAACTAGTCTATAGTAACGCAATTTCTTGCGTTACTATATCATCAGCTGCTTTTTGGTCGAAAAAGCACCCAAAGCATAAGTACTAGATCCCCTTTTAGCTTCCGAGTTTGACACCCTCAGTTAGTGAGTTAGATCTGATCTAACATCTTCGATGCTATTTCCCATCATAATCTTATAATAGCTCCTCCAGAGATGGTATCTGCCATAGATCGGGAGATGATGGTCAAGGCTCTGTAGAATATCTCTAACAAGATCGTCCCTAATAAATGATGATTTAGACCTATGCTCAACTTCTTATTAAAGCTGAACCAAGCCTCGTACATGGACTCTGACTGTAGCTACCTAAAATTATAAATCTTATCCTTCAGCTGTAATATCTATGATGGAGGCAAGAATCTGTTTAAGAATTACTTGCGTAACTTATTCTAAGTCATGATAGAGCCTCTTGGCAATTCCCCTAACCAGAAATATATTTCTCTTGTAAGTGAGAAGGGAAAAATCCTTAATCTAAGTGCTTCCTGATTTACCCCTGGATTGGTATACGAGGCGTAGACCCTAAGGAAATTTTTAAGGTGCAAGTTTGAATCGTCGGTGTACAAACCTGCAAACACACCCTTCAAATTTAGAATTTGGATCATGGCACTCTCAATGTCAAATTTGATGCCTGGGTGAAAACTAGGAGGTACTATAGCTTCAGTCTCGGTCAACTCAACATATCCCAAATCTTCTTCATTATTTATGTATAGCTGCATGTACTACTATGCTGGGATTACTTGAACACGGTCACCTATAGCTCTGTTCTGGTTTCCACCAAGTGCTGCTTGATGGTCTGTTGCTTCTCTCTGCTCAGCTAGCTTTACCTCTCTAGTATCTCTCTAAGTTTTTCCCGCTTCCCTATTCTCTACTTTAGCTTGAGATAAAAGCTCACCAGTCTGATGATTAATGATATCTTGTACTCCTTTGGCAGGAGGTATAATATCACGAACCCCTTTAGTATTTTCAACTCTTTTTGGCTCAGACATCCTAGTAGGTATTTGTACGATTCTTTCTTGATTTGGATTTACTTGGGAGTAAGGGATTGCCTCTGCTCCGTATGCTACACATACACCAGTGTATGCCCAACTAAGAGCAAAAAAAGAACTAAAAACCCAAAAACTACAACGAATTCAATCCATAAATCAACACCGTGCTCTTCGGCAACGGTACTAATTTCTTGATGATGTCTAAGAAACACCTCTTTTTAGATGATGGTATGGTCGCTGTCAAGATATAGTAACCCAACTAAGGTTGGGGTCAAATCCCAAGGGAATACTTGGCTTCACAAATCTTAGAGGTTGAAGTCTATGGGTAAAATAGGAAAAGTAAATGGGGAGATTTGTTTGTAGTAGTATCGTGCAATGACCAATATTAATCTTGGTTGAAAATTAGTCGTAGGTGAACACTAGGATTATGTTTCCCTTGGCATCTCAACTCTGTATGCTTATTATATATTTTTGAACCAATCCAATACCTTGCATGCAGAATCGATAAGTTATGTACCTCCTACTGTCTTTTGGACGAGTTGAAGGATTTCACACTTTACCTTTTGAGTCTCAGGGTGTCGCGTTACTAAATCTTATCTTTATCCAGTTAACTATTAACTTTTGAGCCTCAATTTATTAGATGAAAGCTAATGATCATTCACTATATTCCATTGTGTGCAACGGATCAACAATTTACTCCCAAATTGTTGTTGTCTTTATCTTTTTCTAGTCACTACTTCTCTATTGGATTAAGTAACAATATCTAGGTGGAATCCTAATGTGTGCACCCATTAAGAAATCAATCATAACGAAGATAAAACAATGCATGCCATGGGTATTGGTTCAGATCAATAATCGTACTTTTCTTACTTCAACAATTTGCCAGGGTTCCACAATCCTAGCTATGGGTTTTAGCCACTCATAATTGTGAAGAAATCAGTAGCATTGAAAAACAAAGATGAAACCACAATGATAAGATGAATGAAAATCCACAACTGTAAACTGAATAATTAATCAAAGTCAAATATACGAAAATCTCAAGATCAAAGGTGAATCTTGATATCAAAATATCTTTCTAAGTATTAAAAGTGAGTAACTCTTACTAAAAAGTACATAAAGGGTATTTATAGCACAAGAAAAAATCTTGAACGAAATAGGAAAAAATAGGTCGGTGGCCACCTGCTCTCTGTACCTGCAGTCTGGCAGTGCCCCGGTGGCACCTACTATCTGGCACAAGGCGCAGGTGCAAACTGCCGGTTGTGGATGGATCACTTCCTGCAAGTCAGCTCTCGAGATTTTGACTTTCTGGTACCCACTTTGTATACCAGTGGTCCAATATGGTCCGTAAGTTGACTTAGTAGGTGTTGGGAGTCAATTTTTTAGCTTTTCTTTGACTCTCAAATATGTACTGATCACAATCAAGCCGAAAAATATCCCAAACATCCATAATCTCTCCAAAAGTGGCCAAAAATACCCTTTTCACCCTTTTCATGAACTTATCATCCAAATCATGGTTTTCTACAAAACATACCCAAAACAGATCATATCTAACAAAAAGGACTCAAAAACTTATGTATTTTTCACGTTTTAAGTGTCGAAAGTGCGATATTTTTATAGCACATCATAGAATCCCTTGCAACCCATGGGGGTTGGAGTAACTCCTATAGAGGTCCCAACTGGTATAAAATATCCCGTGTCATTCCTTTTTCAGTACTTTACTTTCTATATTTTATATTTCTACTTCAGAAGTTGATTCTCTATCAAAGTAAGTCGATTATTTAATCGAAAAAAAGTAATTCACCCTCCTTCTTACTACATTCAATTGGTATCCTAGCCTGAACTCATATTTATTTGCTTAACAATAAAGTGAGAAATAACCATAGCCTAAACAATTGCTAGAGCTCTATTCTCAAATGGAACATCTTAAACCAGACCTCTTTACTTCAATGAAAAACATTTTTCTTACTGAAAAATAAGGATGGAAACCTACATTAAGTCTTATTATATCAAGGTATAAAGGGTGATCAAGCTTTGTAATGTTTCACTCATTTCTGCCAACAAAGATAAGGATGGAAAAAGACCAGAAGTTGGTCAAGCATCTACTGGCAACATTCCAACTTTAGAGGACTAACCGATGAAACAATAGAAATTATTAATCAATCCAAATGCAAAAAATATATTATACAATGCTATTAGAGAAGCAAAATTGAAAGGTCTCATGTTATGAGACTTTTACAAAAATATGGGATAAGTTAAAAATTCTTTATGAAGGGACTGAGAAGGTCAAACAAACACTTGTAAATTTATTGATCTAAAACTATGAATTTTTTAAAATAAAAGATAGGGATTCCACAGATGAAACATTTGTCATATTTAGCAAAATTATTGGTGAATTCAAAGCTGCAGGAAAAACTTTTCTTGTGGAAGATCAAATCACCAGAATTATCAGAAGCTTGCCCCCACAAAATTTTTCTAAGATTGTGGCTCTTGAAAGTATGAATTTAAAAAAGATGGTCTTCGATAAATTTAGAGGAGATCTTATTGTCTTTGAAAAGGCTCACTTGAATAAGAAGGATCAACTGCAAGATGAAAAAAAGAAAGTTGTCTTTTAAAGATACAAATAAAGAAAAAAATGATGCCTTGGATGAAGATAAACTTGCTCTCATCACCAGGACAGTTGTTGACAATTACAAAAGATCTAGAAATTAAAGAAGGGAAAATGAAATTACTCAAAAGGAAAGCAGAATGTTAAATACAATAGAAATGAAGGTAAGTACTATAATTATGGTAAGTATGGTCATATTGCACATAGTTTTCCAGAAGCTAGAAGAGGACCCTTCAAAGGAAGTCAAAAGTCTTTCAGTTGTTGGGGTGATAAAGAACAATCTGAAAATAAAATTAACAACATTGGAGATTGTTGCTCATGACTACCGAGAATATAGTCAGGCAATAACTAATTCTTGTAATGAATTTACAAAATCTATTTAATCTTTCCATAATTGATTTAAATAAAGTTCATGATGAAAAATGACTTTATTAATGAAAACAAGAGACTGAAAAATTAACTTAAAGTTTGTGAAATTTAAAAAGATTTCTTACAATAAGAAATTGATAAATTAAAAATAAAAATCAACATTTTTGAAAAATCTTCCAGTCACAGTATTGCCAGATCTAATCAATCGATTAGTTGTTCTAAATCAACTGAAAAAATAACTGACAATGGTAGATCTAAGTATGATAATAGATATTGTAGATATGAAGGATCTCAATGGTCAACTAACTCCAGTAAGTCAACCAAAGAAATCGAACACAGTCATAATACCTATCATAATATATATTATAACTGTGAAGGATCTTAATGGTTAACTAATTCTAGTCAGCCAACTAAAGGAACCGATCACAGTCATAATACTTATGATACCCACTCAACCGCTGAAAAGTACTATCACTCTTCTTTCCATCAATGTGAAAATCGTGGTCATAAATATTATAATTGCATATTTCATTCTAGAAATCTTAGCAAATGAATTTAAAGACCCAAAACTGAATATATCATTCCATGTACTAACTCAAAGGGACCCAAGAATACTTGAATATCAAGAAATAAGTGATATATCTGTTTTGTAGGAATACCACTCAAATTCTAAAGGGAAATGATATTCTTATAATAAAATGTTCAAATCACATGATAGGGAACAAAACCTTTTCAATACTGTAGCTGATTTTGATGGAGGTGATATAGGTTTTAAAGATAACTCCAAAGGCAAAGTAATAAGTATTGATACTATCTTCTTTAATAAATTATGTGATATCACTAATATTTATTTGGTTAAAATCTTGAAGTATAATTTGTTGAGCATAAGTCAGCTATGTGATGCTAGTCTAAAAGTAAGATTCAAAAAGGATTTGTATATAATTTAAAGGCATGGCAAACAACTTCTTGCTGAAAATAGACGTAGAAATGTGTATGCCCTAAGCTCTATCAAAATGATAGAAGGATATATCTAAATAGCCCCTATTTCTAAAGATTTTTGAATTTAACATAGAAATCTTGGTTATGCAAGCATGAGACAAATTTAAAAGCTAGCCAAACATGAACTTGTCACTAGTCTTTCAATGCTTATTACAAGAAAACTCATATCTGTGATGCTTTTCAACTTGGTAAGCAAACTCGAAATTTATTTCCTATTAAAGATATTATCTCTACTATTAAACTATTGCTACTACTTCATATGGATCTGTGTCCTACTAGAACTACTAGCGTTGGTAGTAAAAGTTATGTCTTCATGATTATTGATGATTATTCTTAATTTAATTGAGTTATGTTTCTTTCTAACAAAGATGATACTTTAAAGGATTTTGAAGTTTTTTATGAAAAGGTTCAAAGAGATAAAGGTTACTACATCTCTGCTCTTAGAAGTAATCTTAGAGTAGAATTTGAGAATAAGGTTTTGAAACAATCTGTAACAATCAAGGTTACACTAACAACTTCTCTTCTCCAAGATCTTCTCCACAAAATAGAATTTTGAATCCAAGAATAGAACTCTCCAAGACATAGTGAGGACCATAATTTGTGAACACTCATTACCTCATAAATTTTGGATAAAAGTTGTAAGTACTGCTTGTCGTATTTTGAGCAGATGTCTTATCAGACCTATCTTGAAGAAAATACCTTATGAGCGTTGGGACAATGAGAGATTCAATATTGAGTACTTTCATTCATTTGGATCTAAATATTTTATATATAAAAATGGTAAGTTTGATCCTTGTTGTGATGAATGTATATTTATGGATTATTCTAGCTCTAGTAGATCCTATAGAATTTTTAATAAAAGTACTCTATGTATTGAAGAATTTATGCATGTTATTTTTGATGACTCTAACCGTATTATTGAGAATATTAGCAACAGTTAAGATGATGATAAACAAGGAATATCTGCAAGAACTACAATAACCGACCCTCTATCAGAGTCGACTACTGCAGAAAGCAATCAGCCAACTACTCTATAAATGATCAATTTACTATAGAAACCATTTTAAATAAAAGGAAAGGTAAACTCGAGTATCCAAATAAATTCATCATTGGAGATTCTAAGGATGAAATGAAAACAAGAGCTTCCAGCAAAGGAAGTGCAAATATTACTCTCATATCCCAACTTGAATCCACAAAAGTCAATGAAGCTTTAAAAGATGAAAGTTAGGTAAAAACAATGGAAGAAGAACTTGAGCAATTTGATAAAAACAAAGTGTGGACTATTGTTTCCAAATCAGAGAATTCTTCTATCATTGAAATAAAATAGATTTTTAGAAATAAAATAGATGAATCAGGAAAGAGAGTTCAAAATAAAGCTCATCTAGTTGCACAATGATGAAACTTTTGCAGCAGTAGTAAAGAATTTTCTGAACTC
Organism: Capsicum annuum; assembly: GCF_002878395.1. Taxonomy (NCBI): domain Eukaryota; kingdom Viridiplantae; phylum Streptophyta; class Magnoliopsida; order Solanales; family Solanaceae; genus Capsicum; species Capsicum annuum. The sequence goes on along the minus strand of NC_061113.1, from coordinate 118,503,617 downwards.
ATGCAAAGTGAGTTTGAAATGAGTATGATGGGTTTGTTAACCTTCTACTTGAAGTTACAAATCCACCATTTAACTAAATGAACTTTCATTTTTCAAAGTAAATACAATTAACATTTCATTTATAAGTTTGGAATGGATAATGCAAAGTTTTCTGGTACTCCATTGAGCCCCACATGTGTTCTTAAATCAAGTGATTAAAGTAAGTTTGCTGATGAAATAAATTATCGAGGTATAATTGACTCTCTTTTTTATTACACTGCTAATTAATTAGACATCCTATTTAATGTCTGCAAATATGCCAAATTTCAGTCGGCTCCTAAGAAATCTCATTTGACTGCAGTCAAATAAATTATCAGATATCTTATTGGCACAAGTTCTTATGGTTTATGGTATCTAAAATTTAATGGTATTGATCTAAATGGTTTCTCAGATACAACTTATGTAGGTGACAAAGTTGATAGAAAGCACTAGTGCAACCTATCAATTCATGAAAATATTTCTTGTCCCATGAAATAATAAATAAAACTGTATTTCTCGCTCTACTATTGAATCTGAATACATTTAATTAGGCTATATGATGTGCTATTGAAATAAAGCATTTTGTATGCTTAAAACGAGGAAAATATGCAGGTTTTTGAGGTTATTTTGTTAGATATGATACGTTTTTGGGTATGTTTTAAAGGAAAAAGGTGGGAGGATGGGATGGATATTCAGGATGTTTTCTAGCTTGTTCATTATCAAAGCACGTTCGAGAATCAAAGAATAGTTGAAAAGATGACTCCCAGCACTTACCAAGTTAGCATGTGGCCGCATGCCGAACATACAGACAACATGTAGGCAAAGTAAGTACCAGAAGTCCAAAATTCCAAGAATTGAACTTGCAGGATTTTTTCTCCCGGTACCTGTGGTTTGAACCTACAGCCAGTGTCATAACCGCAGGTACTATTTGTGCCCAAGGAAGATCGCGGGTATAGACCACATGTGGCCACCAATCCAATTTTTTCCTATTTTATTTTAGGGTTTCCTCTTGTACTATAAGTACCTTTTATGTATTTTTATTAGATATAATGCAATTTTGATACTCAAAAATATATTTTGATTCCAGGATTTGATTTTGATCTTGAGATTCTCTTGTATTAACTTTAGTTGATTAATTCAATTTTAGTTGTGGTTTTTTACACTTCTTATTATTGTGATTTCATCCATGCTTTCATTTATGAATGTTATTGATTTCTTAACAATTATGAGCGGTTAAAACCCATAGCTAGGGTTGTGCAAACCCTGACAGATTAACAAAGTAGGGGAAGTGTCATTTTCTATTTGAACCAATACCCATGGCATGCATTGCGTTATCTTTATTATAATAGATTTCTTAATGGGTGCACACATTAGGATCCCACCTAGATATTGCTACTTACTCCAAAAGAGTAGTGACTAGTAAAAGATAAAGACTAATAATTTGATGTTAATTGTCGATCCATGTTACAATGGAATATAGTGAATGGCCGTTAATTGTCATCTAATAACTAAAGACTTAAAAGGTAATAGTTATTTGGGATCAAGATAAGGGTTAGTAAGGTAACATCCCGAGACTTAAAAGGTAAAGGGTGAAATCCTTCTACTCGTCTACTATAGAAGGTACATAACTTATCGATTCTGCATGCAAGGTATTGAGTTGATTCAATAATGCACGATAAGCCTATAGAGTTGAGAAGCCAGGGAGAATGAAATCCTAGTATTCACCTACACTGATTACAACCGAAGTCAATATAATTACTTGCTCGAGATTACTACACAAAAAACCCCCTTATTTATTTTTCTTGTTCTGCTTGTTGACCACAAATGTTGAGATCTACAAAGCCACATGTTCCCTTGGGATCCAAACCCAACCTTTGTTAGGTTACTATATTTTGATAGCAACCGTATCATCATGTAATAGGAGGTGTTGTTTGGACATCATCAAAATTTTGGCACCATTGCTGAGGAACACAATGTTGATTTGTGCTTTGAAGTTGTTGCAATTTTTGGGTTTTTCTTTTTTTCTTTTTATTCATGGTTGGGTATACACCGATGCATGCCTAGCACACAGAGTATAGGTAATCCCTTACTCCCACTGAATCCTAATCCATAGAGGATCCTATAAACACCGAGTAGGATGTCTGAGCAGAAAAGAGATGAACCTCCTAAAGAGGTTCGCGATGTTGTACCTCCCTCTCCTCCTAGAGAAGTACAGGATGTTATTGATTGTTATACAGGTGAGATGTTAGATCATACTAAAGTTGAGAGAAGGTAAATAAAAAAAGCTCAGCGAGTAGCTAGAGAGGCAGGGCTAGCTGAGCAGAGACAAGAAGTAGATCACCGAGTAGCACTCGGTGGAAATCAGAATAGAGCTTGTGGTGCTTGTGTTCAAATGATCCCAATTAACTGATATTTTTACTAAAATAATTATTGCAAGAAAGATTTTAATATTTGAAAATCTCTTGGCATTATTGCAAATTCCTTTTGACAAAAATTTACTTTCATATCTGATTAAGTGTATTTATGTGCAAAAGTATCTTTAATCAATGTGATTTGATTGATTTATGTGTCATTTAATTTTTTTCTTTTTCAACCCCGACACAGGGTTCTATGTATGATAATTATGATACCTCTCTATCTTCTTAGGTAACTCTTTCTCCTCTTTTCTTTTCGTTTCATTTTTTTTGTCCTCTCCATATATAATTCTCCTTATTTACTTCGTATTTATCACTTCTCTCTACCTCTCTCACTCAAAAATGGCTAAGGGCTTCAAAAAATCCTCCTTGGACAAAAGAAAAAGTTCTCATGTTACGGGGAAAGGGAAAACCTCTTCCCCAATCCCTCTTAATTCAAATTTATCTGATCAGTATCTTCCTCAAGCTTACTATGATTCCTCATATTCCTTTATAGGTAAGAGTCCCAGTATTCCTGATGGCTCTGAGTGTTTTAAAAAGAAATTCAAGTTTGACTTCAGCACTTCTCAGAATATCAAAACTATATTTTAGAGGCCGAAGAATGAAACTCTCTTTCACTCCATGTAGGAGTTATTACTTGTTCATGGGAGATTTGTTGATCTATATCTTTTAGAATCTCTGTATTATCCTATAAAGTCATTTTTTGAAGTTCAAGGTTGGGAAAACATCTTTGCCTCTAATTCTAAGTACCTGTGAGCCCGTTATTCGTCTTTTTATACTAATCTTTATTCTTTCAAATTGGGTGAACTCGAAACCCTTGTTATGAGAAAATATATTTTTCTTGATTATGCTATGTTTGATTTTATTTTAGATATAAATTTCTCAAGTTATACTATTTCATCTAAAAAATCCATGGCCCTCTAACTTTGATGTTTCTTTTGAGGAAGGAAAACATTCTATTGCTCTAGAAAACTCTGACTTTCTTCCCTATGCTCTTATTCCTTAGCACTTGTTTTTGAAATCCATGTTATTTCGCACGTATTGACAACACATTGCTTCTTAGGGCTGGTTCTCTCTTCACTCTATCTTAATGTGACACCCTGCTCACATTCTGTATTGTTACTCAATGTAAGATCAATCTTTCCTATTTTATACTTAGCTACATGATTGAAGCCTCTCTTGATCCTATCAATCTTCCTTGTGGGCTCATTATTACTTCTATTTTGGAAGCTTGTGATTTATCTCTTGGTGTTGTTCCCTTTGTCTCTATAAAGCAATGCTACAATGCTATAACATTTGACAGTACGAGTTATATTCTAAATAATGATGCATGGGTTTGTTAGTCCAAAAATTACTTAGTTGGCAACTCTTCTTTCCTGAATTGTGTTTCTTTTCTCTACCGCCTGGTTCCTCTTCTTTGGATAATGATCTTCGATTGATTGAAATTTATTCCGAGCTTGACAACTTAAGAGGATCTTCTACTGGATACTACTAACTTTCAATTTGATAATATGAAGGATACCAGCGACAAAACTAAAAAAAATATTGCACGACTTCGGGTCAAATTAGATCAAGTCACTAAGGAGGCCATAAAGATTGCTGCAAAAATCCAACCCACGACTGATACTCTTTCCACAATAATTATCAATCAATTCACCAACCTGAAGATGCTACTACTCAGACCTTAACATGCTTCTTCTGTCATTTTGAACAACCTTCTCCTCCTGCTGCTCCTCTCTAATTACACTACTTGAATAACTTTTAGTTTATTTCTTTTGGTTTGTATATGGTCCTAAGATCATGAATACTTTATCTTATTTTGTATATTGTTAGTCCTTTTATTATCTTGTCTTGTCGTTCTTCCTTTTTAATTGATATCAAAGGGGGAGAAGTGTGTGTTATTTAGTATACAAGATAGGTTGACAGGTCGACAAGATACACCAGTTCAGGGGTATCCTGAAAGGAAAGTTAGCTACATTTATCTCTTTTATTGTCATCCATAAAAAAGGGGAGATTGATAATGTTGATTTTGATGAATGATTTTTTGCAGTATTTTAGGAAAAAAATTATCACAACCAAACTAGGGCCTATCATTGATGGATATCTCAAGTCCAATAAGGACCGGAGACCGCCTGTTGTACCTAGACAAACAAAACACAATACCCTTAACAACAGATGAATTCTGAACATATAACCAAATAGCATAAGATAAGCTCAAAGAATTTAAGATATGTCTATAACCGATAAATGGTAACCAACAAAGAACAATCAACCAACATCACCCAAGTCTATAGTAATATCCACAAAGCCTTCAAAAAAAACCGACTCTGACAATGACAATAACAATGATAATGTTAATATGAATTCTTCAATTCTAGTCTATTAAAGGAAACTAGTGAAATGAACAAGTATTCTAGAGAATGGAAGATCACCACTTCAACACCAACGACCGATAAATCGAGCCAATCCACCTAACACTGTGTAGAAAAAATAAAAGTATCTCCGATGCCTGCATTGCATGGGGATATAATATTTAGAGATGGTTAGTGGGTTGAGCACTAATGTGTAACTCATGGATAGGGGATAAAATAATGCCATGATTAATGTTTCAAAGTCATTCCAAGTCAACACACATAACCATATGTATATACAAGCATGTTATGTCGGGAAAGGGAACAAGGCTTAGCATGAAGTAAAACTTTATCTTGGATTATATATCTCAACCATCATAAACAGGCACCCACGAGATATATGGGTTCAGCTCCCTCTTCTGAAAGGGCCCCAATGCGTGTTAGCCGCACGATCCAGAGGTATCAAGGAAGACCAGGGAATGCCCTGGCTCCACGTTAATCCAAGATACAAAAATATCAATAGTGTGATATGCACACAGGTCATTAAGACTAAACCTTATGTCAGTAATCATGAGTTTTCAGTACAAATCATCTAAGACCTACACCTTCACGACTTTGCTCATAATCCCCTTAGGCCTAATTTAAAACAAGTTTTATATAACCCATTTATTTACCAATGAACCAACCCTTAAGGCACACCATGGGTATTGTCATACCCTTGCACTTACAAGCTTGTCTCTATGTCATAATATTCATATTCATCTGGAGGAATACCTCGAACCCCTTTGTTTATTAAATCAAATCATAGACAATAAGGCTTTCAAAATCCATGTTCATTGTTTAATCATTAATGCAATGCAATATCATATGTGAGTAAGTCACACCAATTGGAAATTTCACAATCCAAAGCTATTTACACAAGTAGGTTGAGAGAGCATAATTATTCATAACCAATTCCAATTTCAAAATACCAATTTTGGGGAAAACCATGACCCCTTAGTTTATTCACCATTCACATGCACTCTATAAGTTTAAAACCACTAATAAAGCATAAAAATGTATAGTATATCATAAGATAATAATTTAAGAATCAGCCATATCAGAACCCTCAACCACATCAACATTGATTTCTTGGGACTACCCTCTGGGTCTCAAGCGGGTGGGCCTCAAGTGTTCCACCTTTACTTGCTGACAAACCATGCACTTAGCCATAAAATTGGCCACATACCTCTTCAGTTATTCCACTAATAAATTTGTCTCAAATCATGATAGATCTTCATCGAACCAGAATGAATAATATACCTTGACTCATGAGTCTCAGCCAAGATCCTCTCATGCAGCCCATCAACATCGGGAATACACAACCTACCTTAGTACCACATGATACCATCACCACCAATCTTAAAGGATATCACCTTCTGGTGACCCACTTCATCCTTGATCTGCATCAATATAGGATCCAAAACCTATTTTTCTTTCACTTTGACACACAGAGATGACTTTACTACCTCCTACACCATTACACCACCATCCTCAGAATCCAAGAGATGGACTCCAAGATTATCCAAATAGTGAATATCATTTACCAGTCCTCACTTCTCCTCATCAACATAAAATAAGATTCTCATGGACAACCTTCTAAGAGTATCAACAACCTCATTAGGTTACCTGGATAATAATGAATACTTATATCATGTCCTTGAGAAACTCAAGCTATCTCTTTTGCCTGATATTCAACTCCTTCTAGGTGAAAACATGCTATAAACTCTTATGATCTGAAAAGTTATTAACATGAACCCTATATAAATAATGTCACCAAATTTTTAAAGTAAAGACCACAACCAATAACTCTAAGTCATGGGTCGGATAGTTCTTCTCATGCACCTTCAATTGCCTAGAAGCATAAGAAACCACCTTACTATGCTGCATCAACACACAGTCCAATTCCACTCGAGATGCATCACAATAAACAACAAAACCATTGGTACCCTCATGTAGGGTCAAAACCCGAGCCAAAGTTAAATTATTTTTCAACTTCTCAAAACTACCTTCACAAGTATAGGACCATAAAGACTTCATCTTTTTCTAAGTCAACTTAGTCAATGGGCCAGTAATAGAAGAGAAAGTTTTCACAAACCTTCTATAGTAACCGGATAAACCCAAGAAGCTCTGAATGTCAGTTGGAGTCATGGGCATAGGGCACTTCTTAACCATTACAATTTTTCATTGACCACCATGATCCGTTCACTAGAAAAACATGACCCAGATAGGTTACAATATTTAACCAAAACTTACGAACAAATCCAAGAACTGATGGAATACCTGGTTCATAAGATCCACAAATGTCGTTGAACTATTACTCAAGCCAAAGGACATCACCAAACACTCAAAATAATTATACCAAGTTTGGAAAGTATTGTTAGGTATTTCCACTTCCCTAATCTTCAACTAATGGTAACCAACCCGATCGAAGATCAATCGTAGAGAAGTACTTAACACCCTAAAGCTGATCAAAAAGGCCATTAATACTAGGAAGTGGATACTTATTACTCACCGTCACCCTATTTAACTGGTGGTAGTATATACACATTCGTAAGGACCCATATTTCTTAATCACGAAAAGAACCAAAGAACTCCAGGGAGAAACAATAAGGCGAATAAAATCTTTATCTAGAACATCCTTCAACTGCTCTTTAAGATCTTTCAACTCAGTTAGAGCAATTCTATAGGTAGGGATAGAGATAGGACGAGTGTTCAGTAGAATATCAATGCCAAAATTAATCTCTCTATAGGGGGAACACCAAAAAGATCATCAAGAAATACCTCAAAAAACTCACAGACCACAGGGATCGATTGCAAGGAAGGACTTCAAATCTAGAATCCTTAACCCAGACCAAATGACAAAGACACCCCTTAGAAAATAATTTTTGATCTCTAAGATTAGAAATAAACCTTTCCTTGGGCACTAGGGAAGTACCCTCCCACTCAACGATCGGCTCATTCAAGAATAAAAAACTAACCCTTCGGGTCTGACAATCTAGAGACGTATTGCACAAGTGCATCCAATCCATACCCAAAGTCATATATAAGTCTAATATGTCTAATTAAGTAGGTCCACAAATGTCTTCCTACCATGAATATATACTACACAACCCTGATAGACTCTTCTAGCCATAATAGTCACCCATCGAGGTAGACACAAAAAAGATTAGAAATACACTTAGGATTAAAACCAAAATGAATAGCCACATAAGGGGTCACATAAGAGAGAGTAGACCTGGGATCAAGTAGAAAATATACATTATGACAGAAGAGTTTTAGCATACCAGTAACAACATCAGGAGATACCTTAAAATCCAAATGAGTGGCAAGAGCATATAGATAATTCTGACCAGTGCCAGAGCTAAAAGTAGAACCTATTGGTGCAGAAGCAGAAGAAACAACAATTGGGACCTTATTAGCCCTCGTAGATACATTTCCTAAAGGACAGTTCCTCTAAATATGGCCAGGATAACCATATATAAAAAAATTAGTTCTCTCCTCATCATAAAATTCATGATGCACCTAACAACAATAACAATAAAGGGGATAAAATGGAACCAATTAAGCCCCACTGGCCTGAGATTGGGCAACTTGTACCTTAGATCCACTGTTACTCTAAAAATAATAATCACTAGATGGTTTAGAATATGGAGCACTAACTGTAGAATTGGAACTATAATTTTCTCACTACTTGTTTATAACAACCTGGGTTTTCGACCCTTAGAAAATTTCTTGGATTTTTAATTTCTTGACAAGATACGACTAAGGGGTACCAGTCATATGTTGGGCTACGATTGGTATAGGTTAGTCATATGTTGACATTCATGGATGGTGGGATGAAATTTAGTTCCTAAAATAGATACGACTTGAGTGGCATGAGTCGTATTGGTGGATACGGGATGTTGGGTTTAGTTCTTTCCTTCACTTAATCTTAAACTTGGAAACTTAAGTTGGATCTGAGTATGAGTGGCTAACCATGAGCTGTAAGCTAGGGTACGAGTTGTACCATGGACTCGTATAGTGGACAGTGTTCAAACCTCTTGTGATTTAATTCTACTAGGAGTATGGGCTAAAGGTATTAGTCGTATAATTTGGTACGATTTGGTTTGGGTGAGTCATACCTTGTATGGTGTTATATCTAAGGGGAAGGCCTACGGTATGAATGGTGGATACCATTCGTATTGGAGGGTACGACTGGTATGGTTAGTCGTATCCCTTGAAGGGAATTTTATGCAGTTTAAGTGAGGCAATCTGGATATTTCCATACTTAACCTAATAAGGCCCTACAACTTTTAAATTACTTGGGAGGTTATTTGACCTATTCTTATTTTCATTAAAACTTATAAAACACTCTCTAATCCTCTCTAAAGTTCTTGGGCAAAGGAATTTAGGATTTCATCTTAAGGATTAATTTGGGACTTGTGTTGGTGATTTCTCTCTATCATCTACTCAATTTAAGGCATGTACTCCTGCCCTCATTGTTAGTTCCAACTAAATTCATATTTTTTAAATTATTATCATGGCATAATTGTTAAATGGTTTTGGGTTTTTAAATATATATTGGGGGTTTTGGTTATAATGGCTTGGTTATGGTTTCCCATATTTTAATTATGTATTTACATATTTTAATGGTGGTTTGGATACTTGGTTACATGGGAATGGCAAATTGGTATTTGATTTTGGTTTTGGAAACACTATGCCCATAATATGTTTGACTAAATGCCAATGAGAATGTTTTTACTATATTTTTGGACTTTTTAATGGAACTATTACATGGTCTGGTTTGATAATGGAACCCTAAATAGTTTAAATTGTTTGAACTAGTTAAATGGAATGGGTTGGTGGTCATGGTTATGGTTAATTGAACTACTTTAAATGGTTTGGAATGGTTAAATTGAATGGGTTGGTGGTCATGATTATTGCAATCCTTGTAGGGTACAATGGAATCCCCCAAGTAAACATATTAATGAACAACTTTTTGGTTACATGGAACTTCCCCAAGCAAACATAATCATGGAACAATTATGGGGTACATGGGACTCCCCCAATTAACTTGGTAAATGGGTACACAAGAATCCCTTTACCTTAAAGGTCGACTAAGGACAATACTTGCAAGTTATAGTCGGTATGATGATACCACTATTAATAGCCTTGGTTAATAGTAAATGGAATAATGGATTGGTTGGTTGGAAATGGATTTAATTAGGCATTAATGGTGGAGTGTGATAGCTAACCGTGAATGTGGGAGTTCAATGAATGAATACTAAAAACTCATGTTTGCCGACATGAGGGGTTATTCATGGCGACCATATATGATACTATGAGGTACACGGGGATTCTCTAAATATACTATACATATACATCATGGAGAGCAACAGGTACTCAGGAATCCCCTACTCTTATGGTATCTTTATTTCATGCGACTAGATGTATCGGGGCCCATTCAAGGGGTTACATAGGACCCATATAGCTCGTGGGTGGTTAAGGATACTTAAGCTACACATACCCAAGTTAATGATTTTAGATACATGATAAACCCGGTTTTCTTCCCGGCATGGTTATATATATGTGTATGGGTAGAATGCATATAATTTGTTTACTTGGTTTTACTAAATGAAATTACTTTATTCTTATCCTTAGTTCATGCTAGCATTCACCCGCTAACCTGTCTTTGGGCGGCTATATCCCCACGTGATGCAGGAACCGATCATTCTACTCCTCCTATCTAGTAATCAAATTTTGGAATAAGCTTTTGGATTAAAGTGGAGAGCTTCCATATTTTTGAAAGGATCCATTTCATGTTATGGATATTTTCGTATACTTTGGTTATTTTATGGATATTGGTTTTGTCTATGGTTTGGGGTATATCCCAATTGGATTATTATTATTTTTTTGTTAGAGGCTTTTGTGGAACTACCATAGGTTGGTATGGGCGGGATCGGTATTGGTGTCTTCCTTGGTATTGGCATTGGTATTGGGGATGATACCATTGTACTAAATCTCTCACTAATTCATCCTTTTATGTTTTAGTATAGAGCTTGGTTTGGTTATTATTTTGGTTTTGGCTTATAGTTTTGGTTGATTATGGTCATTGGTTAGATTTGGGACAATTAGAATTATTTTGTTGGTCTTGGTCATAGGCCTATTCCAGAGTCTGGATTAGTGCTATTACACGCTATCTCATTATATATTTGAAATTCATCCGACTCAGGGCACATGCTGGATGGTTGGGTTAGGTATCGGGGGTGGTCTCCGATCCTGGTTGGACTTGAGATTCCTATTACGATAAGGCCCCTGGTTGGATCAGGTCAAGTTGGTATAAGATCTTTTGGTTCATGTTCAGTTGGGATTCCATAAATCCATGTCTAGTAAAGTCTCTTTTAAGGATGTGTAGTAAGCCACACTCATAAGAGAGAGTCTACAAGGCATTTAGGAATGTTTCACTTTCTTTGTATTCTATTTTTAAGCTTGGAGTCTATATTATGGAATATTCTCTAATCCTTGTTTTTTCACTTTTTATACCATGCCTCGATTATCTGGAACACAAAAAAACTCTTCTGTCCCATCTAGGTACAATATGAAAAGTACATAGGGGATTTATACTCGATTTAAGGGTCTAGTTCATGATATTTCTGGAGTTTTACCAGTTGTTACTAGTCCTCTTCAGGGTGAGGTAACAAATATGGAAATTTGTTAATCGATTCATACTATTTCTCAGTTGGTTGCTGCTAGGATGAGCGGGATGTATCTGGTGTTTTATCGTTTGAGGCCATAAGGGTTGTCCAATTTATAAAGATAAATCCTTCTACTTTTATTGGTGTGAAGGTGAAAGAGGATCCATAAGGTTTCTTGGATGAAATAGAGAATATATTTAGGGTGATGCATTCCACAAATATGGAAGGGGTGAATTTTGTAGCTTATCAACTCAAGGATGTTGTGTACCAGTGGTATGAGGAGTGGGATAGGGATAAATTTGATGTTGGTGAGTTGTACTTATGGGAGACTTTCTCAAATACTTTTCTGGATAGCTTCTTTCCCCAGGAGATGAAAAAAGTGAAGGCAAAGGACTTTGTTAATTTGAGATAAGGGAAAATATTAGTCAAGGAATATGCCTTGAAATTTCATCAGCTATCAAGGTATACTCTAGAGTTGGTGTCCGATATGAGGGCGAGGATGATAAAGTTTGCTTCTGGACTATCTCGAGATTTGATCCTTAAAAGCAAGACTGCATTGCTATTCAAGGATATGGATATGTCTAGGTTGGTTGTTTATATACAACAAGTGGAGGATGAAAAAAGAAAGAAGGCTAAATTTTGGGAAAAGTAGGGTAAGAAGTTCAGGTCATCTGATCAGGGTGGTGGGCAATAACAAGGAGTCGGGATGACGGTAAGTGTCAAAAAAGAAATGGGGGATTTCTGGTTTATTCTCTTCTGTTTCCTTATCTGAAGCCTTGGGCTGATAGGCATCACCAGGGTGGTGATAATTTTCAGGCACAGGGTCCCCAATCTCAGGCGAGTGATGCACAATCGGCTTCTCCATGCTCTCATTGTCGGTTCTATAGTCGTCTTCATCGGGGATTTATGATGAAAGGAAGGACAAATATTTTAAATATGGCTAGTCAGACCATATGCTTAGGAATTGTCCTATTGGTAAGGGTGCTTCAGGAGCGGTAAAAGCTCCGGTTGCTTCATCTTCTGCTCCTATACCTAGTAGTGCTACTTCGGCGTCTGCTTCTACTTTTGTTGTAAGCACTGGTCAGAATAGGTTATATGCTCTAGCATCTCGATAGGAGTCTAAGGCATCGCCTGATACCGTGACTGGTATATTACAATTCTTTTCTCTTGACGTGTATTGTCTGCTTGATTTGGGGTCCACTCTTTTTATGTAACCCCATTGACGGCTATGAATTTTGGTTTTGATCCTGAGGTTATTTCGGATCTATTTTTTATTTCTACCCCGGTAGGTGGCTCGGTTATTCCTAAAAGAGTCCATATGGTGTGTGTGGTATCTGTTGGTAATAGGGAGACTTTGGTGGATTTGTTTAAGCTGGATATGGTGGATTTTGATGTTATTCTGGGTATGTATTGGTTACACTCTTGTTATGCATCCTTAGATTGTTGGACCTGTAAGGTTGTTTTTAGTTTTCATGGTGAACCAGTTATAGAGTGAGAGGGTGGTTCCCTAGCTCTTAGGGTAAGGCTTATTTCTTATCTTAGAGCTCGAAGATTAATCTCCAAAGGGTGTCTTTATTACTTGGTCCGGGTTAAAGAGTCTAACTCAGAGGGTCCTTCCTTATATTCGGTTCTGGTGGTAAATAAGTTTCCTGAGGTATTTCTGGGTGATATTCCTGGTGTTTCTTCAGATAGGGAAATCAAGTTTGGTATTGATTTGGTTCCAAACACTCATCCAATATCTATTTCTCCTTATAGAATGGCTCCGACTGAGTTAAGGGAACTCACGAAGAAATTTAAGAATCTTTTAGATAAGGGGTTTGTTTATCCTAGTGTATCCCCATGGGGTGCATCAGTGTTTTTCATGTGCAAGGAGGATGGTTCCCTTTAAATGTGCATTGACTATTGATAGTTGAATAAGATAACGGTCAAGAACAAGTATCCTTTTCTAAGGATAGATTACTTGTTTGATCAGTTTCAAGGTGCCAAGTTATTTTCTAAGATAGATCTTCGGTTTGGGTATCATTATCTTAAGATTAGGCAGTGGATATCCCTAAGATGGCTTTTTGTACTCGGTATAGGAACTTTGAGTTCTTGGTGATGTCATTTGGGCTGACCAATGCCCGACAATATTTATGGATTTGATGAACAGGGTTTTCAAGCAATTTCTGAATCTTTTTGTCATTGTGTTCATTGATGACTTTCTGGTTTATTCTAAGAGTAAGGTGGATCATGCTAATCATCTCTGTGTCGTATAGCAATCCTTGAAAGAGCAGCAGTTATATGCCAAGTTCTCCAAGTGTGAGTTTTGGTTGAACGTTGTGACTTTCTTGGGCCATATTATTTCTAGTGAGAGAATCATGTTGGATCCACAAAAGCTGGTCGTGGTTAAGATGTGGCCTAGACCCAAAACTCCAACCGATATTCAAAGCTTCTTGGATTTAGCCGGGTAGTACAGGCAGTTTCTAAAGAGTTTTTTTATGATAGTTGCCCCTTTAACTAAGTTGACTCAAAAGTAGGTAAAGTTTTCTTGGTCGAATGCGTGTGAATGGAGTTTCGAGAAGCTTAAGGACAAGCTAACTTTGGCTCCAATTTTGACATTACCTGAAGGCAATGAGGGATTTGTGCTTTGTTGTGATGTAGCTCAGGTGGGACTTGGTTGTGTTATGATGCAACATAGGAAGGTTATAGCCTATGCTTCCAGGCAGTTGAAAGTGCATAAGAAGAATTATCCTACACATGCTTTGGATCTTTTAGCTGTGGTTTTTGCTTTAAATCTGGTGGCATTATTTGTATGGGGTGCACGTGGACATCTTTTCTGATCATAAGAGTCTACAGTATGTATTAGCTCAGAAGAAGCTAAATCTCAGGCAAAAAAGATAGTTGGAGCTTCTCAAGTACTATAATATGAGTCTTCACTACCACCAAGGTAAAGCTAATGTAGTTGTTGATGCTCTTAGCAGGTTGTCCATGGGGAGTTTAGCTTGTATGGATCAGGAGAAATAGGAATTGGTGAAGGATATTCACTGATTGGATAATCTTAAAGTTTATCTCTTGGGCTCTAATGATGGTGGTGTGATAGTACAGGAAGTGGTTCGGTCATCTCTTGGTGCAGAGATTAAGGAGAAGCAAGTGCTGGATCCTGTCTTGAAAAAAATCAAGAGTAATGTTGGTGTATGAAAAGTGATGGTCTTTCAGATCAGTGGTGATGGTACTTTACGATACCAAAAGAGGTTGTGTATCCCTAATATTGATGGTTTGCAGCAAAGTATCTTGATTGAGGCATATGAATCACGCTATGTTGTTCATCCCGGTTCGACAAAGATATATCATGATATCAAGGAGATGTATTGGTGGAATGGTATGAAAAGGGCTATGGCTATTTTGTAGCCAAGTGCATGGGTGTCAACAAGTTAAAGTTGAGCACAAGCGGCCTGGTAGGTTGTATCAAGAAATTGATTTGCCCAAATGGAAATGGGAGGTAATAAACATGGATTTCATTATCAGTTTTTCTCAATCTCAAAACCAATTTGATTTGATTGGGTCATCATGGATAGAATGACAAAGTCTGCTCACTTTTTTCCAGTGAGAACTATCTTCTCAGTGAAGGATTATGCGAAGTTGTATCTTTAGGAGATTTGAAGTTGCATGGGGTACCTATTTCAATTATCTTTGATCGTGGTACATAGTTTTCATCTCATTTTTGATGGTCTTTTCAGAAAGGATTGGGGACTAAGGTTAGTTTGAGTACTGCTTTTCATCCTCAGATAGATGGGAAAGTAGAGAGGACTATTAAGACGATGATGGATATGCTTTGAGCATGTCTGATTGATTATGGTGGCAATTGAGTTAAGCATCTATCTTTGGTAGAGTTTTCTTACAATAATAGCTATTATTTTAGCATTGATATGGCGCCTTTTAAGGCATTGTATAGTAGGAGGTGTAGATCTCCTATTGGGTGGTTCGATCTTGGTAAGGCGGATATGTTCAGTCTGGATTTGGTTTATCAAGCTATGAAAAAGGTAAAGGTGATTCAGGATAGGCTTAAGGCTGCCCAAAGCTTCCAAAAATCCTATGCAGATGTAAGGCATAAAAACTTGAAGTTTGAGGTTGGGGATAAGGTATTCCTAAAGGTATCTCCCATGAAGAAAGTAAGGCAGTTTGGTAGAAAGGGGAAGCTCAGTCCTCGATTTGTTGGACCTTATGTGATTTTGTGGAGGGTTGGTAATGTGGGTTATGAATTGAAGTTCCCTTCTAGTTTGAGCTCCATTCATTTGTTTTTCCATATCTCTATGTTGAGAAAGTGCATTGGTGATCCTTCTTCGGTTGTTCCTTCGGAAGCATTGGGTATCTCGGATTCTCTGTCTTATAAAGAGATCTCGGTTGAGATTTTGGTTGTAGGTTCGTCATTTACGGACAAGGATGCATCCTTGATTAAGGTTCTATGGCAAACCCACAAGGTGGAAGCAGCTACATGGGAAGCGGAAGAGAACATGAACTCCAAGTATTCACATCTATTTTCTACATCTGGGATTCATGTGGAAGGTATGTGTTCTTCAACATACTTTTATTTTCAAACTTTGTTAAAGAAAAAATTAATATCTTTGCATCTTTATTTTTTAACTTGGTTAAAGGTTGGATTGACATTTGATAATGCAAATGAATCGTGCTTGTGGTTACCCTACCTTGTATGTTATTCGAGGATGAATGTTCCTAGTGGGGGAGACTATAACACCCAGGGTTTTGAACATTAGAAAATTTCCTGAATTTCTGGTTTCTGGACAAGATACGACTAAGGGGTACCAGTCGTATGTTGAGGTATGAGTGATATGGCTTGGTCATATACTGACCAGTGATGGATGGTGGATTGAAATTTGGTTCCTGGAATGGATACGACTTGGCTGGTATGAGCCGTATTGGTGGATACAGGTTGTTGGGTTTGGTTCTTTCCTTCACATAATCTTAGACTTGGAAACTTAAGTTAGATCAGAGTACAAGTGGCTCACCATGAGTCGTAAGCCAAGGTACGAGCTGTACCATGGACTCGTATAGTGGATAGTTTTCAAACCTCTTGTGATTCTATTCTGCCATGGGTACGGGATAAGCGTACTAGTCGTATACTTGGGTATGATTTGGTTTGGGTGAGTCGTACCTTGGACGATGTTGGGTCCGAGGGGGAGGCCTAGGGTATGAAGGTTGGATACCACTCGTATTAGAGGGAACGACTGGTATGGTTAGTCGTACCTCCTGATAGGACTTTGATGCAGTTTAAGTGAGGGAAATTTGGACATTTTTCCAATTAACCTAATAAGGCCCCATGACTTTAAACTCACTTGCGTGGTTATTTGTCCTATTATTCTATTCATTAACACTTAGAAAACACTCTCTAATCCTCTCTAAAGTTCTTGGGCAAAGGAATCTAGGGTTTCATCTTAAGGATTGATT
Source organism: Capsicum annuum (assembly GCF_002878395.1). NCBI lineage: Eukaryota > Viridiplantae > Streptophyta > Magnoliopsida > Solanales > Solanaceae > Capsicum > Capsicum annuum. The sequence goes on along the minus strand of NC_061113.1, from coordinate 118,486,676 downwards.
GGGTTCTTGTGTTGGTGATTTCTCTCCATCATCTACTCAATTTAAGGCATGTAGTCCTGCCCTCATTGTTAGTTCCAACTAAAGGCATATTTTGTAAATTGTTGTCATGGCATAATTGTTAAATGGTTTTGGGTTTTCAAATATATATTGGGGGTTTTGGTTATAATGGCTTGGTTATGGTTTCCCATGTTTAAATTATGTATTTATATGTTTTAATGGTGATTTGGATACTTGGTTGCATAGGAATGGTTAATTGGTATTTGATTCTGGTTTGGAAACACCAAGCCCCCAATATGTTTGATAAAATGCCTATGAGAATGCTTTTACAATATTATTGGACTTCTTAATGGAACTATTGCATGGTATGGTTTGGTAATGGAACCCTGAATGGTATAAATATTTTAAATGGTTTGGAATGGTTAAATGGAATGGGTTGGTGGTCATGTTTATGGTTTATTGAACTCCTTGTGGGGTACAATGGAATCCCCCAAGTAAACATGTTAATGAACTTGTGGGGTACATAAGACTCCCCCAAACAAACATAATAATGAAACACTTGTGGGGTACATGGGACTCCCCTAAGCTAACTTGGTAATGGGAACACGGGAATCCCTTTACCTTAAATGGTCGGCTAAGGACAATACTTTCAAGTTATAGTCGGTATGATGATACCACTTTTAATAGACTTGGTTAACAATAAATGAGATAATGGATTAGTTGGTTGGAAATGATTTTAATTGGTCATTAATGACGGGGTGTGATAGCTAACCATGAAGGTGGGAGTTCAATGAACTAACACTGGAAACGCATGTTTGCCGACATGAGGGGTCGGTCATGGCGACCATATATGATACTATGAGGTACATGGGAATCCTCTAAGTACACTGTACATATGTATCATGGAGAGCGACGGGGAGCTGATAATCCCCTACTCTTATGGTATCTTCGATTTGTGCGGCTACATGCATCAGGGACCATTTAGGGGGTTATACAGGACCTATATAGCCCATGGTTGGTTAAGGGTAGTTAATCTACACATACCTAGGTTAATGGTTTTAAATGCATGCTGAACCTGGTTTCCTTTCCCGGCATGGTTATATATATAGGTATCGTTTGAATTCATATGGTTGGTTTACTTGGTTTTGCTGGATGACATTACTTTATCCTTATCCTGAGTTCATGCTAGCATTCACTCGCTAACCATAGTTGGGTAGTTGTATCCCCACGTGATACAGCTACCGGCCATTCTACTCCTCCTGCATAGTGATCAAATTTCAAGATCAGCTTTTGGATTAAAGTGGTGAGCTTTCATATTTTCGGAAGGATCCATTTCATGTTATAGATATTTTCATATACTTTGGTTATTTTATGGATATTAGTTTTGGCTATGGTTAGGGTTTTGTCCCAATCTAATATTGGTTTTCTTTTGCATAAACACTTTTGTGGAACTACCATGGGTTGGTATTGGCGGTATCGGGGTGTTAGCCTTGGTATTGGGGCTGATGCCGTTGGACTAAATTTCTCACTATTCCATCCTTTTATGTTATGTTATGGAACTTGGTTTGGTTATTGTTTTAGTTTTGGCTTATGGTTTTGGTTGATTATGGTCATTGGTTGGATTTGGGATGGTTGAACTTGTTTGGATTGGTCTCGGTCATAGACTTATTCCAGAGTCTGGATTAGTTCTATTACACACTATTTTATTATATGTTCAGAATTCGTCCGACTCAGGAAACATACTGGATGGTTGGATTAGGTATCGGGGGTAGTCTCCGATCCTAGTTGGACTTGAGATGCCCATTACGACAAGGCCCCTGGTCGGGTTGTGTCATTCTTAGACTATTTCCTACTATCTCTACCACTATGTTGCTTACCTCTACCCTAATCCGAATATCAAAACTTCTTACTCTGCCTTTCACTCACCTCTACATGCTTCTTCTTTTCATCCTCCACTTGTTGCATACACACCACAACCCAAGAGATATCCATGTCACCGTTCAATAAGGCAGCCTTATACTTCAATACCAAGTCTCAATACAAACACAAAGCAAATTTCCTCATTGTAGCCCTCGTATTAGATACTAGCTTAGGAGCATAACGAGACAACTGATGAAACTTCAAGGCATACTCTTTAACAGTCATCTTGCCGTGCTTCAAATTCACAAACTCCTCAGCCTTCGCCTCCTTCAACTCCTGAGGAAAGAAGTGGTTAAGAAAATTACCAAAAAAATCCTTCCATATAGCCAACTCTGCCTCATCTCCCCTAGACTGATCCCGTTCCTCATACCATTGACACGCCACATCCTTTAGTTGGTATGTATGAACTTTATACCCTCAGAGTCAGAAGCATGCATCATACGAAAAATCTTCTCTATCTCATCATGAACCCTTGAGGATCTTCCTTAACCTTAGAACCAGTAAAAGTTGGAGGGTTCATCCTTATAAATAGGCCAACTTTAGTAGCCTTAGAAAAATTCACAACAACACTAACAGGACCTGACTAACATGACTGAGAATTCACCAATTTGGTTAACAGATGAATGGAACGATGAAACTCAGCATTAGTAATATCTCCTAAGGATGACCGAGCAGGAGTATTACCAGCGAGAGAAGGATCAACACGAACCGATGGAACTCCACTTGGGCAATCAGAAGCTGTGACCCAAGACCGAGTTGAACTCCTTGGGTAGGATGAGCCCCATCAATATTGTCCTTAAGCGGGATAGAAGAGTCTCCATGAACATCAAATCTTCTTGAAGGCATGATGTGAAAAGCAAACATACGAGAATTAGAGGAGATTTCAAGATCTTAGACTCTATATCCTAAAATAGAATAATAAGAAAGGGAAACATTCCTAAATGCCTCATAGCCCCTCCCTTATAATTATGGTACACTACACACCTATAAAAGAGATTCTACTTAACACAGCTTTGTGGACATGCAATTACACCAAACCTAGGCTGCCGTGACAGGTATCTCAAGTCCAACAAGGACCGGAGACCACCCACTTTGTTCATTAAATCAAATCATAGACAAAAAGGCTTTCAAAATCCATGTTCATTGTTTAATCATTAATGCAATGCAATATCATAGGTGAGTAAGTCAAACCAATTGGTAATTTCACAATCCAAAGCCATTTACACAAGTGGATTGAATGGACACAATTATTCAAAACCAATTCCAATTTCAAAATTCCAATTTTGGGGAATACCATGACCTCTTATTTATTCACCATTGTCATGCACCCCATAAGTTCAAAACCACCAATAAAGTATAAACAATGCACAATAAATTATGAGAAAACAATTTAAGAATCAAACATATCAAAAACCTCAACCACATCAAAACCCATATTCAAGCCATCATATTAAACCACTTAAATACATGTTTTTCATTAAGTAATAATTGGGGAATAGTAACCAGCCTGAAATATCAAGAGATGTGGAGGGAATTTTCCCTTGAGAACTCTAATTGATGAGCTTCTTGAAAACCCTAAGTATCTTGCTTGAGAGAATTTAGAGAGTTTGAGAGTGTTTGTAATTATGTTATGAAAAAGAACTAACCCTTTAAAGTTCTCTATGGTCATGGGTTCAAGTAAGGGAAAATAGAATTGACTAGAATGCCCATAATGAAAAGGCCAAAAATCACCGCTCAGTCACTATGGGCGACGTTACGATTCGTAGGGTCACCTTATGACTCGTAAGGTCCCACTCGTAGTCTGGACAGTGTCCAGGACCACCAACATTGACTTGGTTAAGAGTCGTACCTTATGACTCATACTCTAACACTACCCAAACCAGGGCCTCGTCGTGTCAGGTGCCTTAAGCCCAACCAGGATCGGACACCACCCCAATACCCCACTATAACCGCCCTATATCCCATATCAGATAAGTTCCAAATGTATATAAATATATGTGTAATCCAAAATAAAATAGGACAATCATAAATCAAATAGATTTAACTAGTGTCATCCCCAATACCAATGCCAATACTAAGGCTGACACTAGTAACGACAATGCCCATCCAACCCATAGTAGTCCCACAAAGCTTCTACCCGAAAGTAAAAAAGTATCCAGTCGGGACATGCCCCCGACCATAGCCAAAACCAAAGTTTATAAAATGACCAAAGTGTGTAGACAAATCTATGTCATGAAATGAAGCCTTTTGGAGTATGAAATCTCACCACTTCAATCCAACACAAGCTGAACCCAAATCCGATCACTATACAGGAGGAGTAGTATGGCCGATTTCTGCATCGCGTGGAGATACAACCGCCCGAATATGGGTTTGCGAGTGATTACTATCAAGCACTCAGGATAAGGATAAAATAATGCCAACTTTTAAAACCAAATATACAACCATATGCATTCACAACCATACATATATATATAATCCATTTGGGAAAGGGAACCAGGTTCAACATGCCTTTAAAACCATTAACTTTGGTATGTGTAGCTTGACCATCCTAGAACCACCCATGGGCTATATGGGTGGGTCCAGTGTTACCCCTTGAAAGAGCCTCAATGCGTGTAGCCGCACTAACCAGAGATACCGTAGGGGTAGGGGTTTCCCATGTACCCTTCACTCTCCATGATACATATATATAAGTATAACTTGGGGGATTCCTGTGTACCCCATAAGTATAGTATGTGGTCGCTATAACCAATCCTCATGTCAACAAACATGAGTTTCAAGTATCCATTTATTGGACTCACACCTTTATAATTAGCTATAACACCCCGTCATTATTTCCCAATTAAAACCATTGTCACCCAACCAAACCACCAATTCTATTTATTATTAACCAACGCTATAAGAAGTGGTATCGTCATACCGACTATAGCTTGCAAGCAATGTCCTTAACCAACCTTTTTAAGGATAGGATTCCCATATACTCAGAGATTCCATTTCTTTAAGTTTACTTTGGGGATTCCTATGTATCCCACAAGTAGTTCATTATTATGTGTGCTTGGGGGATTCCTTTGTACCCCGCAAGGCTTCAATTAAACCTTAACTATGACCACCAAGACCAAGCCATTTAACCATTTAAAACCATTCAGAACCATCCAAACCAATTTAGGGCTCCATTACCATTTTATACCATGCAAGGTTTTCAATAAAAGTTCAACAATGTAACAAAAGCATTCTCATAGGCATTTTATCAAACATATTGAGGGCATATAGTTTCCAAAACCAAGTACCAATTAACCATTCTTGGGTAACCACATGTGAAAACCACTAATAAAATATGATAAACAATAATTAAGACATGGAAAATCCATTACCAACTATTTATAACCAAAACCCCCAACATAGAATTCAAAATCCAAAACCATACCAAATTTATACCATGAAAACCATACATTAAATCATGCCTTTAGTTGAACTAACAATGAGGGAGGAGTAACTTGCCTTAGATTACGACCACATACGACCACCAAGGCCACTCGCACCCAAGCATATAGCCAGTACCCTTAACTCGTACCCATAACAGAATCAAGAGGGGTTCACACGATCCAACATAGGAGTTAGACTATACCACTCATACCCTATCCTCACGACTAATGGTGAGTCACTCATACTCAGATCCAAGTTAAGTTACTAAGTTTCAGATTAAGTGTAGAAAAACCCAACCCAACGACCCATAACCAACCATATGACTCATACCCACCTAGTCGTACCCACACTAAAAACTCAACCACCCAATACCACCCAATACTGGACAACATACGACTGGGTCACCTGACTCGTTCCCATACCATACAACTAGTATGGTGAGTCGTATGATGTCCAAAAAGTCCAAAACCCAAGAAATTTCCATGGACCAGAACCTTTGGTGTTTCAATTCTCCCCAACTAGGATCATCCATCCTTAAATAATGGACAAGGAATAATAAGCACGATTTACCTCCCGACACCCCTATTCCAACCTTTAACAAAGGTTAGGAAACAAAATACAGGGAAATCAACCTTTTCTTTAATCAAAACCTAGAAAGGAATGATGTTATAAAGACACATAACTTAGGCACGAATATCTGAATTGGAAAAAAATGCAAATACTTAGACTTTATGTCCTCTTCCGTTTCCCAAGTAGCCTCGTCCACCTTGTGGTTCTTCCATAGAACCTTTATTGAGGCCATATCCTTGGTCCATAACCGATGAACCTGATGATCCAAGATCTCGACCAGGATCTCCTCATAGGATAGAGAATCCAAAATATCAATATCTTTGACATGAACAACTTGTGATAGATCACCAATACACTTTCTCAACATAGAGACATGGAATACTGGATGAATGGAGCTAAAACTAGAAGGCAACTCTAATTCATATGCAACATTACCAACCCTTCTCAGAATAACATAAGGACCAACACACTAGGGACTGAGCTTTCCTTGCATCCCTAACCTTATCACTCCCTTTATGGGAGATACTTTTAGGAACACCCTATCCCCAACCTTGAACTCCAACTCCCTATGTCTTACATCCATATAGGACTTTTGGCGACTTTAGAAAGACTTCTCCATAGCCTGATAAGCTAAATTCGAACCAAGAATATCCACTTCACCAAGATCGAACCACCGAATAAGAGATCTATGCTTCCTACTATACAACGCCTCAAAAGGGGCCATCCCAATACTAGAATGGTAACTATTGTTGAAAGAAAACTCTGCAAGAGGTAGATGCTCAACCCAACTACCACCATAGTCAATCACACACGCACAAAACATATCTTCTAGTGTCTAAATAGTCCTCTCTACTTGCACATCCATCTGCGGCTGAAAAGTAGTACTCAAACTAACCTTAGTCTCCAATCCATTTTGAAACAACCGCCAAAAATGAGATGAAAATTGTATACCATAATTAGAGATGATAAAAATAGGTACCCCATGTAGCTTCAAAATCTCTAGGAGGTATAACCTTGCATAATACTCAGCCAAAAAGTTAGTCCTCACTGGTAATAAGTGAGCCGACTTCGTCATCCTATCCATGACCCAAATCGAATCAAATTGATTCCAAGACCGAGGAAGACTGGTAATGAAATTCATGTTGATTACTTCCCACTTCCATTCAGGCAACTCAATTTCTTAATACAACCTTCCGAGCCTCATGGGCTCAACTTTTACTCATTGACACACCATACACTGGGCCACAAATCAGCCATATCCTTCTTCATACCATTCCACTAATATATCTCTTTAAGGTCATGATACATTTTTGTCAAACGGGGATAACAACATAGCACGATTCATGAACCTTGGCCAATATCCTCTTATGCAACCCCTCGACATCTGGAACATAAAACCTTCCTTGATACCATAGGTACCATCACCACTAATCTCAAATACTATCTCCTTTTTCCTGCCTACATCGCTCTTGATTTTTATTAAAGCCGGATCTAACACTTCCATTTCCTTGATCTCAGTACCAAGAGACGTCCGACCACTTCTTACACCAACACACCACCATCCTCAAAGTCTAAGATATGATCCAACATTAGCCATGCGGTGAATATCCTTCACCAACTCCCACTTTTTCTTTTCCACATGAGCTAAACCGCCTATGGATAACCTTCTAAGAGCATCAATAACTATGTTAGCGTTACTTGGGTGGTAGTGAAGGCTCATATCATAGTCCTTGAGAAGATCAAGCCATCTTCTCTGCCTGAGATTAAGCTCTTTCTGAGTAATCTCCATACAAATAGTGCCGCCAAATTTTCAATGCAAACACCACAGCTAATAATTCTAGATCATGAGTTGGATAATTCCTCTCATGCACCTTTAACTGCCTAAGAGCATAGCCTATTATCTTACTATGCTGCATCAAAACACAACCAAGTCTCATCTGGGATAGATCACTGTAAACCACAAACCCCTTAGTACCTTCAAACAAAGTCAAAATTAAAGTCGAAGTTAGCTTATCCTTTAGCTTCTCAAAACTCCCATCACAAGTATCAGACCACAAGAGCTTTACCTTTTCTGAATCAACTTAGTTAATGGGGTAGCATTAGTAGAAAAGCTCTCTATAAATCTCCTATAGTATCTAGCTAAACCCAAGAAACTCTGAATATCGATTGGAGTCAAAGTAGTAGGACACTTCTTAACCACTGTAACCTTTTGCGGATCCACCGTGATCCCCTCACTAGAAATAACATGACCCAAAATAGTGACAGCGTTCAACTAGAATTCACATTTTGAGAATTTGGCATACAACTGATGCTCCTTTAAGGCCTGCAACACAACACGAAGGTAATTGGCATGATCCACCCCACTCTTAGAGTACACCAAAATATCATCTATGAAGAAAATGACAAATAAATCCAAAAACTAATGGAAGACCCTATTCATCAAATACATAAATATTATCGGAGCATTGGTCAACAGAAAAGACATCACTAAGAACTCAAATTACCTATACTGAGTACGAAAAGCTGTCTTAGGGATATCCACCTCCCTAATGTTTTACTGATAATATCCAGACAAAAGATCAATCTTAGAAAAGAATTTGTCACCCAACAACTGATTGAACAAGTCATCTATTCTTGGAAGAAGATACTTGATCTTTATTATCACCTTATTCAACTGCCGATAGTCAATACACATCCAAAGGGAACCATTATTCTTGTACACAAATAACACGTGCACCCCACAGGGACACACTAAGATAGATGAAATCCTTATCCAAAAGATCCTTAAGTTTCTTCTTTAATTTAGTCGAAGCCATTCTATATGGGGGAATAGAAATTGGACGAGTGTCCAGAACAAGATCAATTCCAAACTTAACCTTCTTATCAGGAGGAACACCAGGAAGGTCATTAGGTAAAACCTCAGGGAATTCATGCACCACCAGAACCAAATTAAAGAAGGACCTTTCGAGTTAAAATCTTTAACCCAAACCAAATAATAGAGACACCCTTTAGAGATTAATCTCCAAGATCTAAGATATGATGTAAACTTTCTCTTAGGTTCTTGGGGACCACCCTCTTATTTAATAATTGGCTCACCAGGAAACCTAAAGACAGCTTACGAGTCCAAAAATTTATGGAAATGTAGCAAGAGTGTAACCAATCCATACCCAGAATAACATCAAAATCCACCATGTCTAATTCATTTAAGTCTATCAAAGTCTCTTTTCTACCAATAGATACCACACCTCCCTATAGACTCTTTTAGCAATCACAGAATCACCTACCGAGGTAGAAATAGAAAAATGGTCCAAAATAACCTCTGGACTAAAACCAAAATACAAATCCACAAATGGGGTCACATAAGAGAAAGAAGACCCCGGATCAAGTAAACCCCAGATCAAGTAAACAATGAACATCCTGAGAAAAGAGTTTTAATATACCAGTCACGATATCAGGCGATGCCTCAAACTCCAATCGGGTAGTGAGTGCATATAGACGGTTCCGACTAGTACTAGTACCAGAAGTATATACAGATGCAGAAGCAACCCCCTTCGATACGAGAATAGATGAAGAGGCAACTGAAACCTTATTTACTCTTAAAGCAACCTTACGAACTGGACAGTTTCTAAGCATATGGCCTGGATGACCATATTTGAAGTATATATCTCTCACCTCATCATAAAAATCCTGATCCAATCGACCACAGAACCTACAAGGAGGACATGATGAAGCTGGCTAGGCCCCACTAGCCTGAGATTGGGCATCCTGTGCCCTGAAGTTATCGCCACCCTACTGACGCTTATCTCCTAACTACTTTAGGTAAGGAGCACTATCTGTGGAGAAAGAACCAGAACTCCCCTATATCTTTTTCAGTTATTTGCCACCATCTCTACCACTTTGTTGTTGGCCACTACCTTGGTCAGAGAATCTAAAATTCTTACCCTGCCTCTCTCCTATCTTAACCTGCTTTTTTTCCTCCTTCACCTGTTGCATATAAATATCCAACCTAGAGATGTCCATGTCCTTGATCAGCAAAGCAGTCTTACTTTCAAGGATCAACTCATAAGACAGTCCTAAGGAAAACTTTCTCATCCTGGATCTCATATCTGATACAATCTTTGGAGCATACCGAGATAACTGGTGAAACTTTAAGGCAAACTCTTTGACTGACATCTTTCCCTATTTCAGATTAACAAATTTCTCCACCTTTGTTTCCCACAACTCCTGAGGAAAGAAGAGGTCTAAAAGTGCATTGGAGAAAATCTCCCACAAAGATGACTCCTTAACATCACCCCTTTCCCTATCCCAATCCTCAATCATTAGTACGCCACATCCTTCAATTGGTAGGCAGCAAACTCTACCACTTCCATATTCATGGCATATGTAATCTTGAAAATCTTTTCCATATCATCTAAAAACCTTGAGGATCCTCCTCCAGCTTAACACCAGTGAAAGTTGGAGGACTCAACCTCATAAACTAGCCAACCTTTATAGCCTCGAAAGATGGAGTAGCAGGAACATTATGCTCAGCCTGAGAAGCTACCAACTGAGAAATCCTATGAATCGACTGATGAAACTCAACATTCATCCCATCAGCCTGAGGAGGACTAAAGGGAACAGGCAAAACTCCAGAGAAATCAGGGACTGGACCCCTAGACCAGGTATAGATCCCTTGAGTAGAACGTGTCCTATCAATATTATTCCCAGTTGGGATAGAGGAGTTTTTGTGAACTTCAGATCATCGAGGCATGATCTAAAAAGCAAACAAATAAGAATTAGAGAAGATTCTAGGACTTAGACTCTAAAGCTTGAAAACAGATCACAAGAAAGAGAAACAGTTCCTAAATGCCTTGCAACATCTCCCTTTTGAGTGTGGCACACTACATATTCTTAAAAGAAACTCTAAACAACACGACATTATGGACTCCCAAGTGAACATGAACCTAGGGCTCTGATACAATCTGACATAACCCAAACTAGGGCCTCGTCATGTCGAGTGCCTCAATCCCAACCGAGATCGGAGACCACCCCTAATACCCTACCGTAACCACCTCATATCCCATATCAGATAAGTTCCAAATGTGTATATATATAATTCAAAACAAAATAGGAAAATCATTAATCAAATACAGTTAACAGGTGTCAACCCCAATACCAATACCAATACTAAGAATGACACTAATACCGACACCACCCATACCAACCCATAGTAGTCCCACAAAGCCTCTATCCAAAAGTAAAACAATATTCAATCAGGACATGCCCCCGACCATAGCCAAAACTAAAGTCTATAAAATAACTAAAGTATGTAAAGAAATCCATGACATAAAATGGAGCCTTCTAGAGCATGGAAGATCACCACTTCAATCCAATACAAGCTGATCCCGAATCCGATCACTGAGTAGGAAAAGTAGTATAGCCGATTTCTGCATTGCATGGGGATATAGACGCCCAAAGATGGGTTAGTGAGTGAATGATATCAAGCACTCAAGATAAAGATAAAATAATGCCAACTTTTAAAACCAAACAAACAACCATATGCATTCATAACCATACATATATATATATATATATATATATATATATATATATATAATATCCATATATATGAAACCAGGTTTAACATACCTTTAAAAGCATTAACCTGGGTATGTGTAGCTTGACTGTCCTAGAACCACCCATAAGCTATATGGGTCCAGTGTTACCCCCTAAACGGGCCTTGATGTGTGTAGCCGCACGAACCAATGATACTATAGGAGTAGGAGATTCTCGTTTACCCTTTACTCTATGATAAATATATACAAGTATAACCTAGGGTATTCCGTGTACCTCATAAGTATAGTATGTGGTCGCTATGACCAATCCTCATGTCGAAAAACAAGAGTTTCCAGTGTTCGTCCACTGAATGCGCACCTTCACGATTAACTATCACACCCCGCCATTATTTCCCAATTAAAACCATTGTCACCTAACCAAATCACCAATTTTCTTATTATTATCCAAGGCTATAAGAAGTGGTATCAGCATATCGACTATCGTTTGCAAGCAATGTCCTTAGCTAACCTAGTTAAAGATGGGATTCCCATGTACTTGGAGATTCCATTATCATTAAATTTACTTTGGGGATTCTCATGTACCCCACACATAGTTCATTATTATATGTGCTTGGGGGATTCCCTTGTACCCCGCAAGGCTTCAATTAAACCATAGCTATGACCACCATGGCCTTACTATTTAACCATTCAAAACCATCCAAACCAATTCAGGGATCCATTACCACTTTATACCATGCAAGGTTTTCAATAAAAGTTCAACAATGTAACAAAAGCATTCTCATAGGCATTTTATCAAACATGTTGAGGGCATATGGTTTCCAAAATCAAAACCAAGTACAATTAACCATTCCCATGCTACCACATGTGCAAACCACAAATAAAATATGATAAACCATAATTAATACATGGGAAGCCATTACCAACTATTTATAACCAAAATCCCGAACATATAATTCAAAACCCAAAACCATACCATATTGTGCCGTGAAAACCATATGTTAAATCATGCCTTTAGTTGAATTAAAAATGAGGGAGGAGTAAATTGCCTTAGATTATAAAGAAGACAAAGATAAACCACCCTTGTATGCCCCAAATTGATCTTATTGAAGAAACCTTAAATTTTCTTGTCCCAAGTGCCTTGAGAGGATTTGAGAGTGTTTAAGAGAGTTTGATTGATTGCAAAATAGGTTAATAAAGACCTAAAAAGATGCTTTCTATCGTGGGACCTTAAGAGGTTATAAGGGGAAATGTTCAGACTACCCCAACTTAAACTATATAAAATTTCCGTAGTAGGGTATGATTCCACCACCCAATTCATATCGTTGCATACGAGTGGTATCCATTACTTATATCCTAGGCATCCAGTAGACCCCCCCACCACTACTAACACAGTTAAACATACGACCGCCAAGGCCACTCATACCTAAGCATATGACTAATACCCTTAACTCATACCCATAATAGAATCAAAAGAGATTGACACTGTCCAACATACGAGTTGGACTATACCACTCGTATCCTATCCTTATGACTCATGGTCAGCCATTCGTACTCAGATACAAGTTAAGTTGCTAAGCTTTAGATTAAGTGAAGGAGCACCCAACCCAATAACCCATCACCAATCGTACGAATCATACCCATACCAAAAACTCAACCACCCAATACCACCTAACACTGGACAATATACGACCGGATCACCTGGCCCTTGCCCACACTATACGACTAGTATAGTGAGTCATATGATATCAAAAAAGTCCAAAACCTAGAAAATTTTCAAGGACCCAAACCTTGGGTGTTTTATACTCAGTCATTATGAATCGCATAGTCCAATCATTATCAAAGTAAAAATAATTAGGCAGCACACTAGTTAGGCTACGGAAGGCACCATACGACTCATTATAAGACACTACAACTCATAGGGTCTAAGTCGTATTTAGGATAAAAACTCCAGGACAACATACTGTCCAAGCTATGATTGGGTCCATAAGACCCGACAATACTCCCTATGACTTATAAGGGGAGTCGTAGTCTAGACAGTAAGGATAAATTTTGAAAAATTCCAAGGACCAAAAATTTGAGTTGTTACAAGAATAATCAATGAATTCTTGGTCAAAGATCAAATAGGAAGAAGTATCAATACAAGCACTCTTGAATGGGTGTAAGAGATCATTGTCAATATAATAACGCAACTTAGGTTAGGGTTGAATCTATAAGGAATAAAAGCATGGAATTCAAAACTCAAGAGTATTGATAGTCTACTAAAAGGTGACTCGTAGTGTGAATAAAGCAAGCATAAATGTAAAATGGGGGATTTAGTTTAAATTTGTTTATAAATGACAACTACTTAAATTTTAGTGCACTATCTTGACATTGAAAAATGCTAAGAGTGAAGTCAATTAAGAATAAACCTAGGGGTTATGCAATTATCGGTGTGGGATTATGCATGGGTATTTGGCCATGTATTCAAATTTTAGCTAAAAGTCATGGGTAGGCTAGATATCAATGTATTGGTGTCAATCTTTCAATCACAACACCAAATTTCACAAATGGGTTCTTTCGAACACCTCACAAGTGTGATAATTTCCCACATCTATTGCCTCAATTGATATCCTTATGTCTAAGAGATATCATTAAATGAAATGAATCAAGTTGTTGGTTGTATTTATTCCTTACCCAGGCCCTCTCTTTCAAGAATGACATGGGTTCTAGGGTGGTTGGAGTTTGCAACCCCCAACTCTCAATTAATTCATGAAATAAATGCAACACCCATTACAACTAACTAATTAAAAAATTAATTAGCTAAAACCCATGCACTACCACTACCTAAGCAAGCATAACCCTAAGATTGAAAATCAGCTACTCATAGATAAAAGGGATAAGAATATACCAAAGTTCTCATTAACTTCATCCATGAGAAATAGAGACAATGTAGTTCCACACTTAGGGTTTCAATAATTATTCAATGGAAAGTCAGTAACATATATTTTTCATTCAAGCTTAGTACAAATTCTAAAGGAAAATAGATGCTAAAAGAGAAGAGAGGAGCTAAAAACCTAAAAGAAAGGCTATCTTCAAAAGATGAAAACTAGGTCTTAAAAGATGAGCTAAAATCCTCCTTTTAAACTCCACTCTACATTTGATGAAAATTACAAAACCGCCACCTTATCTTGATCTGCTTGAGCGGATCCAAAGCGGATGAAGAGCAGATGGCTAGCAGCTCCAAAGCAAATGTGAAGTGGACGCAAAGCGGATGCAAAGTGGGTGACTTATTTCCTTCACATTTGGTCTCTTGATGACTTGAATGCGTTGCCCAATCTTTCGTTTTTACTTTTACCTACAAAATGGGTATTACGTAAGAGAGTACCATCAAATTAATGGAAAAACATGATAATTTAGGCTTAAAAGGTGCTAGAAAGTTGTCAAATTGACGAATTATCAACCCCCAAACTTAAACTATTCCTTATCCTCAAGCAACTAAGAATAATTCAATGAGATAAGGTATTTAACTCAAATCCACCTAGAATAAATCTATACTAAAGGAATAGGCTAATAAAACTCTAGAAACACTTTCCACACATGTCATGGCAACAAGTAAATCAAAACTTTTCAATAAGCACATATTTATGAAGCAAGGATGCAAGTTTGTATCAAATGAATTTTCCAAATCACAAAACATCTTAAGATAACACACAAAATCATTAAAGATTGTCTCAATCTTCACAATGTAACTTACTTCACTCATTTACTTAAACCGATAGTAAAATATCACCCTCTACCCAAAAGTACCGATGCCGCTCGCATGCAAGAGTTAGCTCCATACACCAAAGACATTTCAATGCTTAAGGGAGCTCAACTAAACAAAAAATTCACACTCACTCTCATAAAGAAATTCAAGTACATTGAATAGAACCATAGGCTTGCCCTTTGTGTTTTTTGCCACTAATGTAGACTTACTTAGTTTGGAATCACCAAGGTCTTGCAGGTCAAGATGAAGATTTAAGGTATGGGAAGGAATAAATATAGATCAAGTGACTAAGGGACCTCCTTTAATGCAATCGCTTAATCCTTTCTACCCTCAAAATTTTCAAACCACCCACCTTATTCTTTTTCAAATCATTTTCCATTTTTCCTAACTATTTGTTTAGCATTTACCAAACCATTCAAAGCCATCATTTTCTTTCTTTCACTTCTTTGACCTTTTCAAGAGATTTTATACCTATAAGCCTTTCTTAGCCCCTCACTCATTTAATTTATCTTTTTTTTTATCAAGTTCTATAGGCTAGGCTATTCAATTTTATCATCAAGAACATCTCTTGTCTTTTAAGCACATGTATTGACAACCTTACATACACCTCTCTTATCTTTTTTTTGATCATTTTATCCTAAATACACACACCCCCCCAAACTTAGGCTTTTGACTATAATCCATTATCTAGAATCATGCAACACATCAAAGGAGTTTAGGCTCCAAAATATAGGTTTCCAAAAGGGTTTAGGTATTTTATAATGGTAATCATTACGATAAGAAAGAACAAAGGGCAAAAGGGTTCAAATGGGTTAACTGGGGAACAATGTTAAGGTGGGAATTTGGCTTTGTGACAGGTTAAAAAGGGCCTCAGCTCATCCTCCAAACCAAGCTTGTCTAGAATTTTGCTTTGAATACACTCGCGGCAAGTTCTAGACTACATAAATGCATAAGAATTTTTCAGAAGTCTCACCATTCATGGCATCGTACTCATAGAGCAAAAATTTAATCTCCCAACCAATTTGAGAAATTTGTGCTTCATAAGTTACTCTGAGTCAACGGCTCATCCTTCTAAAGAGAGAGCCAAAAATTGAGTTTAATGGTTTCACTCAAAAGAAAACTCAAGACATCCTTGATCTTAAACTATATTTTTGGTTTTTCTCAAAAATATTTCATTCCTTGCCAATGACATTTTGGAAGTATTTTTGAATTTTAGCTTCTTCCTAGTTAACCAAAACGACTAGATACTTCACCTAAGGATGTCGCCTCATCATCCCTCATGGGTGAATTATCACTCGATTCGACAAAGAAACTAAACTAAAGTAAAAATAAAAGATCAAAAGAAAGAGAAAATAAAAATTTGCTCCTCAGGAAAGAACCGAGTTTGAAAGAAAACCCTTGGAGTTTATTAGACTCGTATATACAAAAGGCGACAAGAGCAATGCGCACCATCGGATACCATATTTAAATTAAGCGCATAACACAAATTCAAAAATAAAATGACATTTGTCATGATTATCAAGATTCCCAACAAGCGCCCATCCAAAGCAATGCCAATAAAAAAAAATATGCCCCACAAGGGCTAAAGTACACAAACATCAAAGTAATAAAATAGAATATGTCTTCACAATTTATCAAACCACGTGCCATAAAATGAGACAGTAGGTACCAACCATTAAATGAATCATATCGATACCCCACCCCCCGTTAAAAACATTGCATTATCCCCAATGAAAAAATAAAAGAGAGTAAAGGAGGGTAAAGACTCCTTGTGGCGCACTAGGCACTAGGGTCCATGTCGGTGAATAATCATACTATCTCAATATGAGCCTCGTCAGAATGGGCTCCTCTCATCGAGTCTACTATGAAGGATGACTCATCATCCCTAGATAATTTCTCAAGGCAAGTTTATCCTTGGAGACATACCTATGAGAAACAAACAAAACAAAAGACAAAAGGTAAAACATGTTTTTGGAATTTTGTAAGTGAAAAAATAAAAATAAATATAAGAAAAGAAAATAGGATGCAAGGTAACTCATCACTAGAGTCCATAGGTTTCATTTATTACAACACTTAATCATTTAGGCACGACATTGTCTCACATTCTTCACATTTCTCAAAACTAGCTCATAGGACATCCATAACCTCCAATGGAAACAAGAATGACCAATACCCTTAAGAATGATGTCATCCAATCTATCATAGGGAAAGGAAAACATTCACGTTTCCCGGTTAGGCATAGTGACCAACAAGAACCATGGATGCCGTATTTCT
Source organism: Capsicum annuum (assembly GCF_002878395.1). Taxonomy (NCBI): domain Eukaryota; kingdom Viridiplantae; phylum Streptophyta; class Magnoliopsida; order Solanales; family Solanaceae; genus Capsicum; species Capsicum annuum. The sequence continues at coordinate 118,469,195 of NC_061113.1, read as the reverse complement.
CAATGATCTCCCTCAACCAATGACTACCAACTATATCATTATTAGGTTCAATTAGACTCAAAATGATGCATAAAAAATGACCACACCATGCCCTAAGGAAAGTCACATTGGCCATTATAAGCATACAATACATTCCTCTCTTATTGTCATTTCAACAAACACATAGTAGGCATGCCAATCGAGAACTTGGAGAAAGAGAATAAGAGCACAAGAGAGCAAGCTCATCTCATCACATCATCACCAAACATATTCAAGATGTTCTTACTATCGTACTTGAGCCACCCACCACACAAAATAAGCAAAAACGGCTTTAATGGACATTTATCAAGCACATGGGGCACTAGCTTCATTTAAGAGAGTATCATGAATCAAACTAGTGAAACAAAGCACCCATGACCACATAATTATTACAACAAGTGTTAATCACCCATATAATCTCACAAAAACCAACTTTACATGACCAACTATCATGAGGTATCAAGTATTACGCCCATCCCTTAAGAGAGTTTAAAAGTGAAACCATGAAAGAACATACCTTTCTTGACTTAAGAAAGGAGAAAAATAAAGAACAAGTCCAAAAGAATTTTCTCAGTTTGTGTTAATGCAATTCTTGTTAAGACAAAGAGAGAATGTTAAAGTTGAGAGAAAGGATCGGTTAAAAGTGAAGTGTAATGAGAAATGCTAAGTATCGACTATTTTTGGCTCCTTTTTTACGCGTTTAAAGTGATTTGGGTTGATTGGGTTGGGTCAACCCAATAAGATTTGACCACGTCCTAAAATTGTTGTTGAAAACAGATGCATATTTTTCATGTTTTAAGGCACCTGTGTCCAGCCTGCGCTTGAGATGCGCCTGATTTGTGCAAGCAGATCCTTAGCAGCTGAAAATAGTCCATAGCAGCCTGATGTGCTTCCAAGGTGTGGCTGACCTGCATCTAGACTGCTGCAGCATGTCCAACATAGGTACAAGCAGTACCTTAAGCTTCTTGGCCCAAATTTGCACTCCAAAATATGACGGACCTGCGCTGGAACTGTTAAAGCAGTCTAGATGCAGGTTTGGACAGTAACTACCAGTGAAAATCAGCAGGTGATGCATTCCAAGTACATCTAAACTATGCTTGGACTGCTTGAGCAAGTCCAGCATAGGTTGAGGCAGAATAGCTGCTTCTCCTTGGCCAAAAACTCGAGCAATCTACACTCTATTTGCCTTGTACATGTGGCTGGCCTACTCAAAACATATATTTTCTTTGAACAAGATATATGGTTTGGGACTCGCTTTTGAGCCTCCGACTTTAGCTTCATGCACCCAAATTTTATGATATTACCTGCATGAAACAACACTAAACTAAAATGTGAATAAAAAACATTAGAAAATATTAAGAAAAATTCCTTGGGTTGCCTCCCAAGAAGAGCCTTAGTTAAAGTTGTGGAACGACATCACTCGACCATTATTTTGGATCCTTGAAATGAAGTGACTCAACCTGAGTTGCTCCGGGTCCACCCATATAGTAGTGCTTCAATCTTTGCCCATTCATTATGAATTTCTTTTTCTCGTGATCTTCTAACTTAATAGCTCCACTTGGGTAAACATATGAGATCACGAACGAGGCCGACCATTTCGATCTAAGCTTTCCCACAAAAAGTTTTAATCTCTAATTAAAGAGGAGGACATCATCACCCACTTGAAACTCTCGCTTTAGGATCTTGGCATCATGTCACCTCTTCATCTTCTCTTTGTACAATACAGAGCTTTTATACGCCTTAAGCTGAAACTCTTCCAACTTATGAAGTTGATTGACCCTCGATTTTAAAGCGTCCTCCCAATCCATATTCAACTTTCTCAAAGCCCATAAAGCCTTATGTTCCAACTCAACAGGTAAGTGACAATACTTCCCAAATACCAATTGGTAAGAAGACATACTGGTAGGAGTTTTATAGGCTGTTCTATATGCCCAAAGAGCATCATCAAGATGTCTCGCCCAATTCGTACGACAAACATTCACGGTTTTCTCTAGGATGGACTTGATTTCATGATTTGAGGCTTCAACTTGGCCACTGTTTGGGGATGATAAGAAGTAGAAACCTTATGCTTCACCCCATACTTATCAATTAAAGCACCGAAGACCCGATTAAAAAAATGAGAGCCGCCATCACTAATAATTGCCCTTAGAGTCCCGAACCTTGTAAATATGTACTTCTTCAAGAAAAAAGTGACACTCTTGCCTTTGTTGTTTGTTAAAGAAATGGATTCCACCCACTTTGAGACATAATCAACAACTACCAAGATATATTTATTACCATATGAACTCACAAAGGGACCCATGAAGTCGATCCCCCACACATCAAAAAGTTCAGCTTAGAGATTGGGCTTAAGAGGCATCTCATGTTTCCTCAAAACACCACCTTGCATTTGACATTGAGGACACGTTTTAACAAACTCATAAGCATATCTATGAAGGGTAGGCCTATAGTACCCACTTTGAAGAACCTTAGCGGCCATTCGAATACCATTATGATGACCACCGAATAGAGAAGAGTGACACACCTCAAGAATATCTATTATTTCTGCGTCCATGACACACCTACGTATCACACCATCCACATACTCCCTAAACAAGAACGGTTCATCCCAAAAATACTTTTTCACATCAAATAGGAACCGCTTCTTTTGATAATGATATAACTCATCGGGAAGCACACCACTCACAATATAGTTTGCATATTCCGCATACCAAGGTGTAATGATCCCCAAAATTGACATGACTAGCTCATCGAGGAAGGTGTCATCAATATCAATCTCACCCAACTTCTCATGATTGGATTCAAGGTGGTAAAGGTGGTTGGCTACTTAATTCTCACACCCCTTTCGATCCTTCACTTCAAAATTGAACTCTTGCAAGAGCAATATCCACCTAATCAATTGAGGTTTTGCCTCTTTCTTTGCCATGAGATATCAAAAAGTGGTGTGGTCCATGTGCACAACCACTTCGTGCCCAATAAATAGGCCTAAAACTTTTCAAAAGCATACACCACCGCTAATAACTCTTGTTCCGCAACCGTATAGTTATATTGAGCAACATTCAATGTCTTGCTTACATAGTAAATTGGGTAGAAGAACTTCTCTTTTCTTTGGCCTAAAATTGCACCTAGAGCAACACCACTTGCATCACACATTAATTCAAAGGGCGACGACCAATCCGGGGCTACTATGATAGGAGCCGATACAAGGAATTCCTTGAGACAATTGAAAGATTTTACACAATCACCATCAAACTCAAATTTTGTCTCCTTTTCAAGAAGCTTGCACAAAGGGTGAGTAATCTTCAAAAAATCTTTAATGAAGCATCGATAGAACCCGACATGACCAAGAAAACTTCTAACGCCCTTCATGGAGATCGGTGGAGGTAACTTAGCGATCACCTCAACTTTTGCTTGATCCACTTAGATGCCCTTTTCTTAAATTTTGTGTCCTATAACAATGCCTTCCTTGACCATGAAATAATATTTTTCCCAATTCAAAACAAGATTAGTCTCCACACATCGTTCAAGGACTTTACTTAAGTGAGCGAGGAAAGAATCAAATGAATCCCCAACCATGGAGAAGTCATCCATGAAAACCTCCATTGTATCCTCTACCATATTGGAAAAAATACACAACATGCATCGTTGGAACGTGGCCGGCGCGCTGCATAACCCAAAAGGCATGTGCTTGAAAGCAAATGTGCCATAGGGACAAGTGAAAGGGTTCTTTTCTTGGTCTTCTGGGGTGATACAAATTTGATTGTACCCCAAGTAACCATCAAGAAAGTAATACCAACCTCGACCAGCTAGCCTATCCAACATTTGATCCATGAATGGCATAGGAAAGTGGTATTTTTTGGTCCACGAGTTTGGTTTGCAATAAACCATACACACTCTCCAACCCATGACCGAGAGCATAGGTACAAGATAATTATATTCATTTGGGACCACCGTCATGCCGCCCTTCTTAGGAACACATTAAACCAGACTTACCTACGTGCTATTTGAAAGTGGGTAGATAACTCCCGCATCAAACCACTTAATAATTTCCTTATTGACCACCTCTTGCATCGATTGATTTAGTCGCCTTTGATATTACATACTAGGAATATGATCAACATTTAGCTTGATTTCATGAGAAAAAATTCAAGAAGGAATTCCTATAATGTTCGCGATAGTCCATCCAATAGAACGAATGAACTTTTTCACAATTGATTTCAAGGCATCCACTTGATAAGGTTCAAGATCACCCGCTACAATGATTAGAAATATATTATCTTCACCCAAGAATACATATTGGCTATGGGATGGTAACGGCTTAAGTTTGAGTTGAGATGGTTCAATAATAGACGGCTTGGTAGGAGGACTCTCACAATTTTTCAAATTAAGATCCAATTTGACCAGGTTCTTGGTGTAAGATCCAGGACCCATAAATGAAGCTACCACCTCATCTTATTCTTCAACCACCTCACTTCCAAAGTTCCATAATACACCCACCAAGGGGTCATTCATAAGATCCAATTAAACGGTGTTAGCTACCTCATCATCAACCACATCAATTACCAAAATAACTTGTAAGTCCATAGGTTGCTTCATGGACTTACACACATTGAAGGATTCTTCTTTATTGTTCACCCAAAATTTTATCTCCCCATATTTCATATCCACTAAGGACCTTTCGGTATCCAAGAATGGTCTACCAAGAATGATTAGGACCTCATGATCAACCTCACAATCGAAAATCACAAAGTTGGCCGAAAAGATAAACCGATCAACTTTCACCAAAACATCATATAACACACCAACAGGTTTTTTGATTGAAAGATTGGCTATTAGAAGCCTCATAGTGGTAGGCTTAGGAGCACCCAAGCCTAACTTTTGAAATATGGTAAATGGCATCAAATTAATACTTGCCCCAAGATCACACAATGTTTTTCCAAATTTGTAGACCTCGATAGTGTAAGAAATAGTGAATGCGCCCAGGTCTTTTTTCTTAACCACCATTGTTCTAGACATTATAGCACTACAATTGTGGGTTACCTCAATTGTTTCAAAATCTATGACTAGCCTCTTTGTAACCAAGTCCTTTATAAATTTAGCATATCCAATCATTTCTTGTAAGGCTTATAGCAAAGGAATATTCACCAAAAAATTACTAAACTTCACAAAAAACTTCTTGAACTTGGTATCATCATCCTTCTTCTTGAGTCTTTTGTGGGAACGGGGAGGAATTTTGATTTGTGGCAATGGAACAATTGGAGTTTCATCCACTTTTGGAATATCATCATCAATCAACTTCAGAGTTTTCTCACTTTCAACATTTTTTTCAACTACCGTTGGTCATTTAACACTTGTCTTATTAGGTTTTGGGTCATTATCAATTGATTTTTCTAGCCGTTTTCTCTTTGCATTGGTTTGTTCTTCATTTGCCTTTTCATTGGGGTCTTCACCAAGATCAACAATATCTTTACCAAGAGTCTGACCACTCCTAGTGACAATAGCCATGATGTGAGCATCATTTTTAGGATTGACAACCGTGTCACTAAGTAATCTAACCTTTGGTCTTGTATTAAGTTATGCCGAGATTTGGCCCAATTGAGATTCAAGTTGCTTGATAGAGGTCAAGTGAGATATCACCGTTTGACTTAGTTGTGAGAAGTCACCTTTTATTTCTCTCACCATCTTATAGGTCCCCTCAACACTCATTAGAATTCGAGCAAGGATGTCTTCATTCTTAAGCTTATCTGGGACAGTAAAAATTGACTCTTTACCCTTTGACCGATCATGTAGAGGTACATACCGATTATAATCTCCCTCCTTATCTCTCTAATCCTATTTTATATCATGATCTCTATCACGCCAATCTTTATCACAATCTTTATCCTTCTAACCTTGATTCCCACCTTGCCTTTGATAGGTAGGGTGGGAACCCCCTGATTGGTTCGATAAAAACTAAATTTCTTCATCAATGGACTCTATTTCCTCATCATTATAAGATTTAACACTCTTAGAAGCAATGGTGTTAACCGTTTTAGAAGGAGTTCCCATCATATGCTTGGTAAGAAGATCAAGTTGCATCATCACTTTAGCCATATTTGCATCTCTTTCTTCATTCTTTTTCTTTTTCTCCTGACTTATAAAAGATGTGGAGGGAGACCCACGGCCACCTCGATATCTCTTGTGTGCCACCCTCTACTTTGCTTGGCTACTTGATCTAATAACGTTTATGCAATTCCATATGATAATCTAATTAGGGAACCCCTGGCCGCATTGTCAGCTACCATCTTGTTTAATTGATCCAATTCCCTATAGAAAATTTGAAAGAGCATTTTATCCGGAACCTCATTATTTGGATATTGCATTAACTTCTTGTTGAATCATTGCCAAGCCTCATATAATGGTTTGTCATTAAGTTGGCAAAAGTTGATGATTTCATCCCTTAGTTGCAACATCCAAGAAGAGGGAAAATATCTTTCCAAGAATGCCTCTATGAGCCCAACCCATGAAGTGATAGACCCCGCGAATAAAGACTGCAACCATAAGACCACTTCTCCTATTAAAAAGAATGGGAAAATATGCAACCGGATCGACTCTTGAGATATGTAGGGCATGTCAAATGGAGAACACACCTCATTAAAATTCATCAAGTGTAGATTAGCATCCTCATGTGCTTGGCCTCCAAATAACCCTTTCATTTGAAGCAAGTGAATCATCATGCTAGTATCGTGAAATACTCCATTTTCTTTCGTCAGTGGAATACGAATAGCACTAGCTCAACCTGCATCACCGAGGTGATCCTCATCCTCATGATACCCATCAATCGACCCGGTATGACTACCATGTTGACTCATAGTATCATGTATACTATTACGCACACCTGAGAAAGAACAAAAACATCAAACAATCTAAAATAAAACACTACGGCTAACCCAAAGTAACTAAAAATGCAACAAGAGTAAAAACTATGTTTCACTTCTCGGCAACAGCGAATGGGTGTAAGCGATCGTTGTCAATACAATAACCCAACTTAGGTTGGGGTCGAATCCACAAGGAGTGAAAGCATGGAATTCAAAACTCAAGAGTATTGATAGTCTACTAAAAATGACCCGTAGTATGAATAAAGCAAGCATAAATGTAAAATGTGGGATTTAGTTTGAATGTATTTATAAATGACAACTACTTAAATTTTAGTGCACTAGATTGACATTGAAGAATACTAAGAGTGAATTCAATTGAGAATAAGCCTTAGGGTTATGCAACTATAAGTGTGGGATCATGCATAGGTATTTGGCCATTTATTCAACTTTTATTTAAAAGTCATGGATAGGATAGATGTCAATGTATTGATGTCAATCTTTCAATTACAACACCAAATTTCACAAATGGGTTCTTTCGAACACCTCACAAGTGTGATAATTTCCCACATCTATTGTCTTAATTGACATTCTTATGTCTAAGAGATATCATTAAATGAAATGAATCAAGTTATTGGTTGTATTTATTCCTCACCCATGTCCTCTCTTTCAATAATGACATGGGTTCTAGGGTGGTCGGATTTTGCAACCCCCAACTCTCAATTAATTCTTGAAATAAATGCAACACCCATCACAACTAACTAATTAAAAAATTAATTAGCTAAAACCCATGCAGTACCACTACCTAAGCAACCATAACCCCAAGATTGGAAATTAGCTACTCAAAGATAAAAGGGATAAGAATATACCAAAGTTATCATTAACTTCATCTATGAGAAATAGATATAATGTAGTTCCATACTTGGGGTTTCAATAATTCTTCAATGGAAAGTCACGAACATATATTTTTCATTCAAGCTTAGTACCAAATTCTCAAAATATGGAAAAATAGATGCTAAAAGAGAAGCGAGAAGCTAAAAAGCTAAAAGAAAGGCTATCTTCAAAAGATGAAAATTAGGTCTTAAAAGATGAGCTAAAATCCTCCTTTTAAACTCCACTCTACATTTGATAAAAATTACAAAACTGTCATCTTATTCTTGATCTGCTTAAGCAGATCCAAAGCGGATGAAGAGCAGACATAGAGCAGATGGCTAGCAGCTCCAAAGCAGATGTGAAGCGGACGCAAAACGGGTGTGAAGTGGATGACTTATTTCCTTCACATTTGGTCCCTTGATGACTTGAATGACTTGCCCAATCTTCTCTTTTTACTTTTACCTACATAAATGGGCATTACGTAAGAGAGTACCATCAAATCAATGGAAAAGCATGATAATTTAGGCTTAAAAGATGCTAGCAAGTCGTCAAATTAACGACTTATCAAAGATCTCAAAAATGAAGAAGATTCGTGTGTAGTCATCAAGTATTTAATGCTCCATATCTCTCCTATGGAAGGAAATAATTCTCCTTGTACCAAAAAGATTCTATCGCACCTATCTCTTTAGGATTTAGTTAGTTTAGATTTTTATATAGTCTTTACTTATTCTTGGAAATAAGATATCTCTTATTTTATTTTCAAGAAAAAAATATTTTGTATTGCCTTCTACATTTATCTTCCAATGGCTAGGAGTAGTTTAATCACTACTATTTAAACAATGAAAGACAAAGAAAGAGACATGTATTGTCTCAACCTTCTCTAGCTCTATTCTCTACTTTAAGCATTGCATTCTACTAGTTTACTATATATTCAAAAAGAAAGAAAAGAAACACATAGTTGGTAAGACTTTTGTATCAAAGAGAGGAAAGAAAAAGAGTATGAGTTAATGCCAAAAAGCTTAACTCAAATACTATAATCTTTTTTTTTTTTTGAAAAAAAGCTAATAGAATTCTGTGCAACTCAAGGGGACTAGAGTAATACCTATTAGAGGTCCCAACCAGTATAAAATATCTAGTATCATTCTTTTTTCTGTACTTTACTTTTTGCATTACATAATACTACTATAGAAGTTGACTATTTATCAAAGCAATTCGACCATCTAATCGAAAAAGAGTAATTCACCACCCTCTTACTACTTTCAGAGTTGACATTATTATATTGTATTTTGTTTTATGAGATGACCTATGACTCTTGTCTTAGAGGCATAACTTATCCTAAAGGACTTTCGAACAGCAAGTTATGCCCCATAGGCAAGAGTTGACAATACCACATTGTATTTTGATTTATGAGATATTCTATAACTCTTGCCTTAGAGGCAGTTCTTTGGCCCAAAAACTTTCAAACAAAAAATTACGCCTCTTGGGTAAGGGTTGACACTATCATATTGTATCGAGATTTATTAAATTTTCTTTAACTCTTGCCTTAAAGGAAAGACTTAGCCCAAAAAATTTCAAACAACAAGTTATACCACATGGATAAGAATTGACACTACAATATTGCGTCTTGATTCATGATATGTTCTATAACTCTTATCTTTGAGGCAAACCTTAGCCCAAAGACTTTCAAACCACAAATTATGCCTATGGACAAGAGTTGACACTACCACATTGTATTTTGATTTATGACACATCCTATAACTCTTACCTTAGAGGCAAGACTTATTTCAAAGAACTTTCGAATAACAAATCATGCCGTTAAATTTACTTTGATGTCAAAAAAAGAAGATTCTTTTTGTGGATTATCCAACTTATTTTTCAGTAGCAAAAAATAATAGAAATAAAAAAAAAGTAAAAAGAGAAGAAAAAAATAAAGATTGAGAAAAAACATAAAGGTTAAGAAAAAAGAAAAAAGGAATAAATGAAATAATAAAAACTTTAAAAAATAAAGGTTGAGAAAAATAAAAATAAGAAGAAAAAATAAAAATAAAGTTTGAGGAAAAAAAAGTAAAGGTTGAAACAAATGAATTAAAAGAGGAAAAATAAATAAAAAATAAATAACATTTGAGAAAAAAATAAGAAAAAATAAAAGAAAATTAAAGGTTGAGAAAATGAATTAAAACAAGAAAAAACAAGGAAAAGATAAAATTAAAAAAAAAAAGATTGAGAGATAAATAAACATAAAAATGTTAAAACATTTGAGGTGTAGATGAAAAGAAATGTACTATTATATGTATAAAAAAAGACTACTATTTAAAGATTTTTTTCTTATGTGAAGCAAACAAACAAAACCATCACTATGAGATCATTCCACGGAATTTCCTAAATTGGAAGATTCACTTGAGCTTATTTTTGACAGCCCTACTTCTTAGTATCATCCTTAATAGCCATATCATGAGACACTTACCAACACAAATAAATTATGAATACAAACACCCCAAAGAAAGAAATAGAAGAAGAGAATCAAATATTCATTCACAAAGAAAGTTTGAGGGCTCAATGTTTCAGTATAGATCATATACCTTCTTTTCATTATGGGAGAACTTAGACCATATGTTACTAACTCAATCTCCTGGTTGTTTCTCTAAATGAAGAATGCTTGACCTTACTTACCCCAAGTTGCCATCACAAAAAAAGAGTAGGAATATTAGTAAGACAAATCCTCTTTTCATCTACCTTTCATTTTCATACTTCATTCTGCTCCTCAAAATCAAAGAGCCTTGGAACACCCAATACCTATGGAGTATGGAGTAGAAATAATTCAAAGGAGACAAAACTCCATTTCACCACTTTATTAGAATACTAGTGAATATAACCGCGCTTCGCACAGTCATAAGAAATTAATAAATAGATAAATAATTTTTTTTCTAAACTTAGCCGTGATGAATACATAAAAGTATTATTGTTATTATTAAATATTAATTAAATTGATAAATTACACACATAAATATTTTCATTGAAATTTTGTTGGTTTATTAGTTGCCTTTTTTTAGAATATTCTATCATTTTTCTTTTTATATTTTTTTGTCCAGTATAAAATCTGCAATTTGAACTTGTTCTTTAATAAGGGTTATTAGTTGTTTCAATAAATAATTTTCATCATAAATTGCTCTGCATAACATGCAACTTGTAAGTTTTTCAATTTTGCATTTTTGTATTTGTGGTTAAGACCTTTACTGGAGTATTTAAAGGTAGTGATATAGATTGCGTACACTTATCCTCTTCGGACTTCATTTGGTGGAAATATATTGGGTATGTTGTTGTTGCTGTTATATGACACTCCACATAATAAAATTTTGCTAGGCATAAAAGAAATTAAGTAATATCATATTGGTGTAATTTTAAGGTATCATAAACTTGCATATTAAATAATTGAGAGCTTATAAACATAAAAAATTTGAAAGTTGTGAAGATCAAGAGGTGTAAGTCAAAAAAATGTATTTTTACAATAAAATAAATAAAAAATAAGAAAAATTTTAAAAAAACATAAATAAAATTTCTGATTAAAAAAGATGTCACATCATTCTTATTCGTTTACACTACTTTAATGAGGCATTAATAAAAATAAAAAATAACTGAACCTATGTCATAATTAATGTCTCATTTAAATCATTATGTGTGAATTTAAATAATAAAGAAAGAAAATTAAAAAGAAAAGAAATAGTAAGGTTAAAATCTAGAAATGCAGACCATTTCTTATTTTCTTGTCCAAAACTTCTTCTATAAGGTCTTCTAATTAGTATGAAATGATTTTCAATGTTTTGTATTATGATGTGTTCTTCTTCATCCATTACTACTATTTTTTGGCATGGGCCTTCTAATACTGACTAAGTAAGATAATATTTAAATTGGATATTGACTATAACTTTTCGTATTAATTTTAGTTAGTACTATCTGAAACCCTATAATTTTGAAATAATACAACACATAGAAATAGCTTTTAAAAGCTTAGTATACCAAATTCACATCCTACTAAAAAAAATCAAACAAAAACAACATTCAAACTATCATAATTACGAAAACACACAAAAAGAAATTTTTTTATTCAAGGATAGATATTAGCTATACTAAGGATTGTGTCTGTTGAATATTTCATGTTAGCAAAAGATATATCTACTTAAAAGATTGGACAAATTTTTTCAATTAATTATCAAAACGGAATATTTATAATTTGTCACAGTGAAAACATATGATATGACTGTCACTCAAAATTGACGGTGATAAAAAAATACAATTTCTCAATAGAAAAATATGTTAAAGATATTATTCAAATTTTATAATCCATATCGATGGGAGGAAAAATTATACAAAATACGTATTACTTAAACGTTTTTCATCGGGCTTCAGTAGTAGCTAGGTTCACGGAGCAAGATACCTCAAGAAGCCACTAAACATAATTTAAGCATTTGTCAATTCTTGATCTCGTTTACTAAACATTTGAAAGTCAAATTGCTGAGAAGTGTCTCATCATTTTTTGTTAAGTTCAAACAATCACAAACCACTCAAAGATAGAAACTTTAATATCTCAATGTTAAGAGTTAAAAGAATAACTTGGAACAGTTAGTCATTGGAAAATCATTTTCCTATATACAGAACCATTTAGTTTTACGGTAAACAGAATACTTTTAGGTCTGGAACAAAAATGAAATTTATCAACTTCACTCATCCACTCACCATATGCAAAATTAAGTCCAATTCCACTCTTGCTTTCACATCATAAACACGCATAGGGCTTTAAATTAAAAATCGATATGCACAAAAAATAGACATACATTCTGATCCAATGATTGCATTTAAATGTCAATCAAATACTTATATATCCCAAAAAGAGTAGTAGAATTCAATTGATACAAAAATAAAACATTATGTAAATGGATAAAGAAAAAAATAATGAGGATAATATCTTTGACATAGATATTGATATTTCACAATCAATATTACTCTTCATTTTTTTTGGATATATAAAAATTATTAGAAGAAAAACTTGTTAGAGATACGACATTACTTTGTTTATGTTTTAAACATAAATTGAAGAAAAAATAAATAGACAAACTCTACAATTAGTAAATTGTTGTATATTGGTTGATAATTGAAGAGCCAACAACATGTTGCAGACACTTATTATAATGTTAATATGATAAATTTAGATTAACGAACAGTATCAACATGGAGAAAGAATGAAACTATTATATCAATCAAGAATAAAAAAAATTATGGTACATACCAGCATAAAAATTATATTATGAGTCTGTTTGGATAAGTTTATAAGCATATATCACATTACCTTATATATATTTCAAACACAACATCCATGAGAGTATATGATACATGTTCTTTTAAATTTGTACATTAATCCACAGTCAGATTGAGGCAACTTTGACAAGCGTTAGATTGTCATGCTCTTTTAAATTGAAGACCTAAATAATTTCAAAAAAAAAAAAAAACACCAAAATAAGTCAATTAGAAAAAAAAATTACACATACTAAAATAATGAAAAAATTCAAGATTGATATAAATAATATACAAATATGTTTAGAAGCATTCTCAAAATGATATTGTGAAAACAACATATGAAAGGAATAATATAAACATATTGTTATTACTCTTCCTTATTATCACTCTTTGATGTTTTACAAAAATAAAAAAAATAAAAAATATGTAAACTTTATAATGAGAATGTGAGAAGAAACGGAAAGATGAAAAGATTTGAAACCACTCTACAATTATGTTAAATTAGTGAAAGTTAATCAATTGAAATAAATACTATTAGATTTATGAAAATTGATTAAGCATTTTTGGGGGATTTTTTAACACATAAATACAAAATATATGAGAGAAATTCTCAAAAAAAGGAGAAAAAAATATATAAATAGAGACAATTGAGAGGTGCCACATAAGCATCCTCCAATGTCTCCTTTATATATATATATAGAGAGAGAGAGAGATGTCCATCATTAGTTACCCTTTTGTTTTTGAATGGTCCGATTGTGTTCTGAAATGAAATTTAAAGTCATTTTGATGCATTCCGACGGTTAACTTACATTGTTTCAACTAAATGATGCATCTCCTTCACACAAAACACCTCCTCAGATATGTCTTGTTGGCATTATTTAAATTTTTCTTGCCCGATGCAAAATATACTATTCATTATTTTATTATACTCTGTTTGAATGGTGGTTTTCTGAAACCCCGCACTTTAAATAATCATCAATTTAGTGGTATCTAAATTTACTTTTTTTTTTCCAATCATATTCTTACTTAATATATAATCCTATTTTAATCTTTATTTTATATTATCTAATTCTATTTCGTACCCCACCCCTCTCTTCCCTCCAAAAATTATTTTTTTAATTTCTTTTTAAAAATTTTAAATTTTTTCTTATCTCACTCCACCTATTTCAACCCTGACCTCACCTCCTACAAAACCCCCTTCCCAAATATTTTTTTAAAAAAACTTATTTTTTAAAAATATTTCAAAAAAATTTCTTACCCCACCCTCACCCACTCTACTACCTCCACAGTCAGATATTTTTTTTTTAAATATCAATGTTTCTTGCCGCACCCTTCTCATCCTATCTGTTCTCATTGTTTTGTGATAAATTATACAAATATTTTTCTACTTACGTAACAAATACAAGAAAATAATAAAGAAACAATTTATTTTCCTAGAAAAAAAATTTTCTGATTCCATACTAAACACACTTGTAGCATACACAAAAGATGCATTCAAACTTTGTACTTGTCGTTGATGTCAGGTCTCAAAACACCATAAATAAAATTTGTTACAATAAAACATGAATCTAATTACATTTATTTATTTATTTATTTTTGGTCAAGCAAACCAACATTTTCTTTATTCATATACCCAACACTAATACATCCAGTGTTCCATCAATAAACAAAACAAAAATAAGCATAACAAACATGAAAAACAGAGTAACCAATACACCCAGGCATTGTAGTTACATCTCCCTACCCTTCCTTCTCAGTAACAATTCTTGTTAGAATATCTTCTATTCATTTTTTGTCTCAACATATCTTCATTCTATTTAATATCTCTGTGATATTGTATTTACACTCCATCTGGATCTGCTTACAAATTATTTTTTATCTAGAAACCTTCTGATTCCACACCGCTTCATTGCGAGCCTTCCATATATAGTTGATAGTTGCAGCAGTAATTGCCAATAAAAACGTCCTGCTCACCTTACCTTTAGCCGTTCACGCAATTCTCATCCACCAACCTTGCAACATTTGATTCCTAATTATTATTTGAAGCCACTTCATTATCCTTGTCAGGTAAATTTGAGAGAAATCATATTGAAAAAATAGATGATCAATATCTTCATTCATCCTTCAACACAGTGTACAAATCTCATCCGTGATCAATTCTATCTTCTTCGGTCTATTATGCGTTAACAACATTTGATGCATTGTTAAATAGCAGATAAATTGGTGTTTTGGTATGCTGCCCGTGTTCCATACCTCCCTCCAATGTAGCTAGGTCACTCTAGGTCCCCTTCTCCACGCATAGCCACTCTGTATCGTATATGTCCTGTTCATTTTTAGCCAACCATTCAACATATAACCTGCTTAAACATTACCTTAACATCACAAATTTTCTTCCAAGACCAACACGAATCTTTAGGTGCAACATACTGCCACCGATTTGAATTCTTCAAATACACATGATTGACATTGCATTTATTTTGATCTACTATTTTATTCATTTTGTTAGAATTTATATGAATTTAATAACTTAATATATTTACATGACATAATTTGTGACAAATTGGTAGGAGGAAAATTACTTTATTAAAAATTATTGATAAATTTAACATTCTAATAATTAAGGATATTATAGTAAATTTCTCAGTTACGATACAGTACTATACCATCAAATAAAACAATTACTAAATTACAGATGATACAATTCATTCAAATATTGTATTGTACTATACAATATAGTACAACATCATACCATACTGTACCACACATTATGAAATTTACGATAAACTACCATCCAAACAAGTGGTAGTGTAACTAATGATTATGCAATTTGAATGAATGGTAAATAGTTGAGGTACAAATAGTTAGTAACATTATATAATTTAAATTCGTAATATTGTACTAATTGGATTGTGATTTTTTAACGGAGGGGATTTGCGCATTCCAATTCCAACACTCCCCTAACAGATTTGAAAGTTTTATACCGATAGAGCATCGCTTAAACTGTAGCGTATTAGTCAAAAAGGAATCAGACCAAAATACCACCACAAAAACATTGATTGAAATAAAATAAAATAATTCTACATTAACGAAGACCAAGAAAAAAAAAAAACCACATAACCTGTGGTTGTCCATGTGGATATACCTACGGCCTGCAATTTGCCACGTTGGACACACATGCAAGCTGATTGAGAAATCCAGAAGTTACCCGTTTAAGTTCTCGTGAACCGGATGCTAATGTTCAAACCGACGGTCTCCTTCAAATATTCCGCGGATAAAATCACCACCATATCCTTACTAGTAAGAGCAGAGCTGTGAACCCTCTTATCTCTATCATGGCTACTGCGACTCATCTTTGCTTTTCTATACCAATTTCAATTTCTCCTGTCCTTTCACGCAAAGCAGCTAGCTTTGTTACACCCAATTTCCAGACCACTCAATCTAGAATATATTGCAATGTAAACCCATTAGGTGATTTTGGGGCGAGAGATCCATTTCCAGCTGAAATAGAGAGCCAGTTCGGTGAAAAGGTTTTGGGTTTTGCTAGCACGGAGCACAAAATTCTTATCCCAACTGCCTCTGCTCTCTCCCTTGCTCAACAGGAATGCACTCCCATCTCTCCCAGTCAGACTCCCTTGTCTGAGTTTGAAGCTAAACAGCTTCTCCTCAAGGTCAGCTATACCAATTACCCATACAATAAATACTACTCCTTCCTCCGTTTTAGTAAGTGTCTTACTGTGGCTACGCACAACTTACAGAAATAAAAAGAGACCTTTTAATCTGGTGGTATTAAATTAAAAATGTTTACAATGTATACCCTTTTTGTGGTTTTAAACAAACTATATAGAATATGCTGGAATTACAGAGCTACTATCAAGTTGAGGGGTGTAAGACACTTATATTGAAACGGGGAAGTCCTACTTCTCCCCTTTCACTTTATAAAATACTGTTTGACAACAACAAAAGTATTGGCAATAAAATAATGAGAATAAAATAGAAAAATAATGACATCAAGAATTTTATGTGGAAAATGTTTTAAATAAGGGAAAAACAATGGACCAAGAGGAAACTGATATTTCTGTGCAAAGAATTTACACTATTTTTTCTCACACAATATGTGAAATGCTCTTCACTACTCCTGAGGGCTTCTTTTTTGTGTGTTGTGTATAATGGTTCCTACTGTATTTACGCTAACCTACAAAGTATAAACTCCTCATTATAGTAGATTAAGTTACTCCTCTCAGTCCCATGGTTTTTTCCTTTATTCAGAACAGTTTTCCACGTAAAAATCGGTGTCCTTGTTGTTCTATTAATTTTGTTGATTACCATATCTTGGTGCTACGTTATTATTCTATTGATATTACCGCAAATATTACTTCTGTGGCGGGGTTTATCCCCAACATAGGCACGATACTTATGTAGTATTATTACATTAGTGATGGTGGAAAAAAGAAATTTAAGGCTGTGGTTGGAAAGTTATTTGACAGGAAAACATCTTTCATATTTGAGTGCTTAATCCACTTGAATTGTTGAAAGTTATGGAGTTGTTTACTTTGTATAAAATAAACTTATTTGTGGAAAGCATTTTGAAAAGTAAGGATAAAAAATGTCATATAAGTTGAACTGGGGGAAGTTTTTTAGTTGAAGTACTTCACAAGGTTATACGACTATCAATTGAGAGAAATGTAGCCTCTTACATCTCTTCTTGTTTCATAGCCAGGATTTTGGAGGGGTTGCGAATTCTAAGATTCATCAGTAGAATTTCACATTTTGAATCATTTACCAGGGGCCAGGGAAATTGTAGCAATTAAGAAAGTTCTTGAACACGAGAAGCTAGAGCCTAAGGTCTGTCATTTTTCTGTTAGTCTGTCATTGTTATTCTAACAGAATACCCTTTAATGGAACTACATTGGGCAGGTGGAAACTCAGAAGGTAATAATAGATCAATGTGATACAAGAATAATCACGGATATGGGCTTATGAGAGTACGCGTTGGACCCGAGACTTGGTGCGTGCAATTGAAGAGACAAAGAGGACTTAATTATGCACCAAAAACCGTCCATACACTACACTTGGACTACACTCCATAGGTGCCTTTTGTCTTTCCTTCATTAAGGGTTTTTGGACATTTCACTTATGTTGTAATAAGTCTATAAATAGGCTAGTATTAGGTCTTTATTTCTTTAGTTGTTTATTGATATTGAAAGTTGTAACACTTGAACCAAACTCTTTCTAGTGTGAGGAGTGTACAACCTTAGTTTAGGGCTTGGAAAAGCCATCAAATCCTAAAAGAGGGAGATGCTAGAGTGGAATCGCTAGTATTGCCAAACATTGTTAGAAATCTTGGCGCTTGAGTGGTTCACGCCCTCTTGTGGCATTGTAAGAGTGTTGGTGTTGCCTATTACAAGTATTAAGGGTCTTAGCGTGTCACATACACTTAGGTTCTTACTTCTTGTGAGAGTTGATGTCTCACTTCCTATCCTTACACTTCTTGTAATCGTGTTTGTGTTCTTTTCTAGTAAAGCCGTGTATTGTTGTTATCTTGTTGTTGTTGTCTTATCATCTCGTGTTCATCTTGTTGTTGGCTGTTTTTTGGTGTAAAGTACACCTTGTATCATCTCGTTCTTGTGGTATTATTGTTGGCCGAGACTTGTTCCCCTTTTGGTCCTCGGTTTGTCTTGTGTTTTGTGTCTTGTTTCCGTGTTGTGGGTTGATTTCGTTATCACAATGTCTGTTGGTGGTTTGGCTGAGAGAATTACTGTAATGTTGTATCAGCGAGAACCGTGGTGTAACAAGTAAAACATAAGATCTCTGTCAGGTTGAATTGGATAACATAGCACACGACCACACTGTGTTTTGGATAAATGAAAAGCATGCCTTGCTCTACCGCACAATTTGTTTCTCAGTTTCTTCTCTCATCCATTTTGCTGCAGGTTGTAGGTTGGAAACTAGCAAATGATGATGGGGTGCTTAAACTGCAATGTACATGGAAATTAAGAGACTTTGAATGTGGGGTTGAACTGATCAATAGAATAGGCAAGGTGGTGGAAGGCACAGGGCACCTACCCACTCTTCATCAATTAGAGCAGTCTAATCAAGTGCATGCTGAGCTGTGGACTCCTTCCATTGGTGAGTGCACCTTCTCTCTCAGTCTCTCCCCCCCCCCCCCCCCCCCCCCCCCCCCCCCCCCCTCCCCCCCCCCCCCCCCCCCTTTCCCCTTTTTGTGCCCCCCTCTTTCCGCCTTTCTGTTGTCATCATCTCGACCGTTGTTTACAAATTCATTTGTAGGGTGTTCTAAGCGATAATCATGCGGACTTACAACAAGAAAGGGTAAAGCACTTGGCAAATTAGGTTTCTTAACGAACTTGCTCCAAGTTCCCTTGTGAAACATATATAAGCCTTATTTTTCAATATAAGCGTGTTTCCCTTTAATTAAAGTCCGTTCAGCTGAAAGCTTAGAATAGTCAGTTCACTGGGAGGGATTGTCTTTGTTTCCGAAAATCAAGTTAATTCATAAATCATTTACCCTCGCATGAATTTTGAAATGATACTTTCCGACTAGCAAATATTTTGGAAATTCTCTTAATCTGAATGTTTTACGTCTATAATCAGGCCTACTCTACTTCTACAATGTGGTTTTGATTATCTTTTCGCAAAATAATGATATCCTACTGGAAATATGTAACATCTTATTCCTCCTTCCTAGTGTTGATGAATGTGTCCCTTTTACTTGTGTTGAACTTCTTTAATGATCAATTTGGTACTCTCTAATTGCAGGAGGTTTGAGCGTGAATGATTTCATTGTAGCTGCTAAAATAGATCAGGTAAAGACATCGGACCTCATACCAAGAAAAAGAGTCTGGGCGTGATGACGATAGCTTTGCGAATCGCTCGTAGTACAGTTTCCAGAATTGCAGTTGCTTCTTTTTCAGTGAACAAAAGCCTTGTCTAAGCAATGGCCAGGGATTTTTTATCGCATTGTTTTTGTGTATTAACTTATAACTCATTCTAAACTAAAAACTTAGTCGACAGACAACGGTTAGCCATGATCGAGTTCTCTGAACAATAGTATGAATCCAAAAGCATAATAGCAATCCTCAACGCATATGAAGGTCATATCTTCAATTTTTTTTGGTTATTCATACAATGTATTTTACTTCGTTTTTCTCAACGAACTGTCCTACTTAGGTTTTTACGTTGTTTTCCAAAATTCTGTTTGCACTGTATCTCCCCGTTTGCGATCTGTATTATTATATATATCATAACAAAAGTTTGAACTTCTAGTAAAAAATAACGAAGATAAGATAAAAATACAAACGAAAGTATGTTCCAGGCACACGGGGGGAGCATTCTGATATTGATAGGGTAATTAGACTAACAATTTTTATCGCAAAGTAAATCAAGAGAAACAAAATCAAATAAGGTTAATACATTGCAGCAATAGGATTAATCCATGCTAAAGTAAAAACCGAGTCAATAAAATGTGAAGAACAAACAATAAGACTACTCTGTTTTTCTCTTTATATACTAATAATTTCTAACTCGAGAAAATGGGGCATCAAGGAAAAACGACTTCATGTGTAGCACACTTGGGAGTTAGACAAACAGGGCAAACATTCACAGTAGCAGCGCATGATGCACAGACGCAAAGATGGCGACACGGAAATATAATGACAGCCGCCTCTGCCTTGAAGCAGGCTCTGCAAGGGGCCACAGGATCCACCCTATTGGGATCAAAGTAAGAGGACTCGGCGGACTCGTGTTGTTGTGCTGCCCCCGCTTGAGCAGCCGCACAAAGACGAGCTTCCTGTGCTGCAGACCTCATGTCAAGATTCTTAATTCTTGTTTGCAAGTGCCGACCCTGGTAAGTTAACTGGCGTATCGTCTGCTCCATATCCACAATTTTCGTCTTCGCCTGCCTCAACTCTTCTTCTTTCTCTATCAATTTTTTCTCTGCTTCCTGATTCACAGTGCTTATAAGACTATTGTAGTACCGCCTATAAACATCGAACAACATGTTTCTCACTTCTCCACTCTGCAATGAATAAACATGTTGACCAAAATTAAAAGACAGGACGACGATAGAAGAAATGAATGAAGAGGACGCTTACGTACGTGGGATTTTGTAATCTGATCAATGTGGTCATACATGCGTCTGAGAGGACCAGGGACACAATCATCTTCTTCAGTTAATAAAGCAGTGTAGGAAGTGAAGGGCCTCGTCAAAAATCTGTCCAGATTTTCGGGTTGATCAGTTGGTCGCTGCTGCTGTTGGCTGCTGAAGTTGAATGAAAACGGAGACTGACGTAATTGCTGGAGGTGAGGCTGAGGCTGGTGGGGGAAAAAGTTCATGGGCATCGTTCGTCGCTGCTGCTGCGACACTGCTGCAGAAGAAGGTTCCTCCGTTACTACTTCTTTCATCATCCTCTTATTCTTTGCATCAACAGGAACCGCTGGCACCAAATTCAACAAAATGTCATGCTATATATATTTGAATTAATTAAGCAGAAAGTAAGAAGAATTTAGAACGAACATCCACGTTTGCGAGGCATCTTGCACTTTAATTCTCTGATAATTTTTCTGCAAAATAAAGACAACGAAGAAGAAAGTAGTATTGCAGTGAAAGGGAGAGGAAGAGTAGCAGTAGTGAGGAGAAAGAGACATGGGAGGGAAATTCAGTTTTAAAGAGAAGGAAACGGTGTCAAACTTTCTCAAACAGAAATGATGGTTCGAATTCAGAAGGGAAAGACGTTAGTGAGTAAAGCGCCAAAAATATTCTTTTTTTAATAGTTAATTTATGATTTTATTTTCACTTAAAATAATACTGAAAATTATTTTAAAAAAGAATATTAAAAATTTTATTTAAACTTTTTGCCCCTCATTAAAAGATTTCGCTATAGACAAAATTGTCTTTTCACCTATATTGAATAGTAATTATAATAAATATATAAAAGAATAAATTGAAAAAAAGTTTTCTATTTATAGCTGAATTCCTAAATCTATGATAATATTTTTGTAAATGTTTTATTGTGTGTGTATCTCCGAAAAAATAGTCTATTGACTTTTCCTTTAAAAAGAGTTGATTTTGTTGTTTATTTTTGGTATGTTACCTTTCACTTTCTTTCGATCTACCTCTCTAGATTACGCGATTAATTAACTCTTGCTACATATCACAAATTCCCAACAGCAATACGGGCTATGATCAGATCGTTTGGGGTCTCACTCCCACAGGCAGGTTCACTGTCAAATCTTGCTATCAGGCACTCACACAGACTCCCTTAACCCCGGACTTATATACCTAGATTTGGAAACTTAAGCTCCCTCCTAAGTTTCACATTTTTCTCTGGCTTATAGCTCATCAACGTCTGCCAACCTCTGCGTACCTTCATCACATTGGAGCCATCCAGTCCCCCCTCTGCGTGACTTGCCACGCATTATCTGAATCCATCGACCACATCTTCTTCCATTATTCCGCCGCCAAACCCCTCTGGCGCCAACTCCATCTACTACAGCATATTCCCTCTATTTTAGGCTTTACCCCTCTAGTACCAACTACCTGGCTCCGACGTTTACTTTATTGGCATCATAAGCCTATCCATGTCTCTACCTTACCACAAACAATTTTCTTTCCTTTCTTACTCTGGCATCTCCAGTTAACTCAAAATATAAATAAATTCGAGACAACCAACTCTCAACCATCGCTGCATATAGTTCTAAGGCTTAGCCGTGAGTTTTATCATGCTCTATATTCTACTAACTCGAATCCTCTATCTCGCAGCCACTATCCTCCTCCAAGGCTACCCACTTCCCACCCTGACACTATTTACCTCCATACTGATGCCGCAGCACCTACTATGTCCGATTTGGCAGGCATCGGAGGGTTCCTTCGAAATAACTTGGGTGATTGGTTAATAGGTTTAGCAGGCTGTACTACTGAAACGTCCACAGTTATGCAGGAACTTGTAGCGCTACTCCGAGGGCTCCAACTTGCGTACCAACATGAATATTTTTCTCTATGCAGTATACTGGATTCTATAGAAGTAATAGATATTCTATTTGACCCACTACCAATCTACTCACATATTATTGACGATTGCAGGTCCCTCTTGAAGCTACTTCATGATCCACCTATCTACCACATGTACAGAGAATCCAACATGGTAGCAGATAGTTTGGCAAATTTTGGTGCATCAATCATGGGAAGCGAAATAACGTTTTGGTTCACAGCTCCTTTTTTTGTACTGAAAATACTACACGTAGATAGGAAACAGTTTAGTGTCAGTAGGCTTAATTCCCTAGGTTTTTGCCACACTACCTGTACTGCTGATGTCAGTTATGCACCTAGTACTTCTAATGGCTCTGTTTGTAATATGCGGTCGGGTGCCTCCCTGTACTGTTTTAATATATACTAGTAGTAATCTTGGCTACCGAAAAAAAATGTTACCTTTGTCGTGTTTTTTTCCTTTGATATTTGAGTTATACATAAAGATGGAACAATAAAGTCCATTTGAAAAAGAATTCAACCATGTACTTCTATAAAGAGTTCCATTATTCCATGTTCACCATCAACTTTTTTATGATATTTGTGAAGCTTTGATGCAAAATGTATTCAAGAAATTGAGGAGATTAATTTGAAATAAAAGTGATCTTAATATAGTTACATGTTGAAATTAGTTAGATTTAATTTTTACTTGAGATAAAACAAATCATAACGAGCACCTTTATTATATTACTGTTTTATTTTATTGTAATTTTTGATCTGTTACTATTTGTTGTATTTTCTACTTAATACAGGTGGTAGATGAATGTGCAGTGGGGCTTTGAAGAATTTTTGTGTAAAGGTAGGTTCAATGTACTGTTTTAAACTTCTAATATCTCTATTATTTTATTGTTTTGTTGTAGTTTATAGGTGTTAGATGAATGTTTGGTCGGACCATAAGGATTTTTTGTATAAATGTTAGGTTTAGTGTTTTGATATCTCGATTATCGTTTGTTTTGTTGTAATTTTTTTTGTTCTATAACTATATGTTATTTTTGTTATTACCTGTTGTTTTTTTTAATACTTTTGCTACTTTTATTTTTGAACTGCTTAGTACTTCTGTTAATTATTTAGAATCTTTAATTAGTTGATCAACTTGTTGGCTTGAAAACTATTGCCCACTTGTTTAATTATCTACAAATCCTGAAACAGGACATTGCGAAGGACTTGAGTTTGTCCAATTCGCTCAAGTTGAATATGCAAAGGCAACTCAAAGTTTGAAGGGAAAGCTTGAGATTGCGGGTGGCACCATCAAGGTTCCATTCGTTACTGAACATGTTGGCTTATTGTAGGTTTAGGAGCTATTTTAGGTATTTAGAAGTCCCGAATTTAATTAATAAATAATGTTATCTAATTATTTTATTTTCTTATTAATATTATTTGGCATTGTATAGCAAGGTAATATTTTATTTGGACTTCTTCCAATAATTAGGACTTTGAGTCAAACCAAGCTTGCACCTACATAAATTTGCATATGAATTGAATTGGATTTTCAACCTTTCATTTTACACTTTGTGTAGTAATTTTTCTTTGTTAGGTAAAAGAATATTTTTAGTTTCAATGAGAGATGTGTTTTGTATAGTATTAGAAGACAAAATATATGTTCATGCAGTTTTAGAAGACCAAAGTTTTATGTTGTATTTCTATGTTCATGCCGGTATTGTACAATTAGTGCCCGTGTATTAAACTTTTAAAATATAGTCCTAGGATCTATCTATTTTAGTTTAGATTGGTTGAGCTAAAGGACACCAAGAATTGATGTATTCCTTTAGGATTTAAAAGTCTATTCACTCTCAACACAAAATTTAATTGATGAATCATTTGCTTATCAATTACTCTTCTGATCATATATGAAATGTACAGTTTTTATTCTTTTCGCAAGTGGAAAACATTCATCTTAGTTTTTGCGTACCTATAAGAGTTTCGGTTGCTATTTTGATTTTTATTAGAACTTAGTATCACTATTTATTTAGTTATTTTTTACTGTTGCCTGGTGTAAGTTAAATCACCCTTGTAATCGGTTAGGTGACATTACAGTCACACTATTGCTATTTTACATTGCTTACGATTTATGAGCCAATTATATCACAGGTGTGTTGTGGTTATTGTTATAATGTCTAAATCATACTATCTTTTATACATAATCATTGAAAGGGAGAAATTGGAATCAAAGATATTCTATAGTGAGGTTCATTGGTAAGTGTTCACGAAATTATAGAAACATGTTGGGAAGTAGGTCTGAATAGTAATGGATAATCTCTCTTTACACCTAAAAGAATGTTTATGTTAGTGGAAGACAAATGCTTGCTATTGTATTAATAGTAACGAGTTGGTGGACCCAAGGCTATATTCATGTTATTATGTAAACTAGATATTAAGAAAGTAATGGATCATCTTAATTAGAATTTATTAATCTCCAGAGAAACTAGAAAAGAAACTATTTGGAGGAAACTATTTGTGATAAGAGCTTCAAAGGGCTCACCAAGAAAATGGAAAAGGCATTGCTGGTGGGCCTTTTGGGATATTCTTCGTACAATTTTATTTACAACTTTCTTGTGACACTTAAGTTATGCTAATCTCTACTTTCTTTTTCGATTTCTTCAGGTATTACATAACAAAGGCTTTCTATGTGGTATGTATCATTACTTTCTTGTCCATCTTGGATGTTCCTCTGTACTAGCATGTAATGTTAATCTACTGGATTTTTTACTTTGTCACTACAAGGGAATTTCAGA
Source organism: Capsicum annuum (assembly GCF_002878395.1). Lineage (NCBI taxonomy): Eukaryota > Viridiplantae > Streptophyta > Magnoliopsida > Solanales > Solanaceae > Capsicum > Capsicum annuum. The sequence continues at coordinate 118,443,390 of NC_061113.1, read as the reverse complement.
TTAGACGGATGATCAAACACAAGTACATCCCATTTAACCTTTCAAAGCAGGTTAGTGAGTTATTTTTGTATTTTTTTAAGCATTGTTCTAGTTGTCTATGAAGGCATCATTGGGTTACTAGGCTTATTTACTGAGAGTATTTAAATCATTCATTGTTACAAAAATCACTCTAGAGAAAGCTCAGCAGGGAGGAGCAAGAGCAACAAGAACTGAAGTGATCCTGATTTCTGGTTAAAAATGAAGGAACAAAGAGATAACATATGGAATAAACAAAAATATACGAAATTGCTACATATTTTCAAGTGAAATGAGATTTGTACTCGTATGTATTTATATATATTTCAATTGCCTGAATGAGTCTCAAAATTAGTTCCTCTAAGGTATTTCAAATACAAGAAATTATATGTCATGTTGGGAATCTTTTATGATATCCATAATTAGAAATAGTTCTTATGCCCCCATAATATATATTTAACATCTAGGCTTGATATGTTTCGAGAAACAAGATGAGACAAGTGCGGTTTGTGATGGTTTTGTACACATGAAGGGAAGAAGTTTAGATGCCCAGTAAGACTTGTAAGAGGTTGGACATAATCGATATGAGGAGAAGTAGAGGTAGGGCGAATAAGAACTTGAGAGAAGTGATTAGACACACATAATGTAACTTCATCTTATTAAGGAGATGACCTTGAATAGAAAGGCATAGATGTCCTGAACTAGGGTAAAAAGTTAGTAGAGAAAATTGAAGAAAAGGTGTCTTTTAAGTATTGAATGAGACATTGACCAACTTAAAGAGTCAAACATAATTAAAAAACTTGATTAAGTTAATTGTGGACTTGATTAATATTTTTAAAACTTTCTAATCTTTTCAAAAATACAAATCAACCCAATCCACACCCCTCTTCAATCCAAATCAACCAGTCTTTCTCCTCTCTCTCTCGACAGCTTCTCTTAACTCTCTCCCAACCAACAGTTCTGTAAAATTTCTCCCTTCAATCCCCGGCGACTTCAACCTCCGGCGACAAATAGTCGGGTGAGTTCCTTTTCGACTTTCAACTGTCAGTCGACGTAAAGACTTCTCCAGCGACAATAACTTTGAGTTTTTTATCGTCCCATTTCTTTTTTCATGGGTAAAACGTTATGTATTTTTAGTTATGAAGAAATAGAGGAACTTGAGCCAACTTCTCTTTTAGTACTGGTTAATTATTTCAATATTTCTTGCTTAAATTTGAAATGTAAACTGAATAAAACCCTAATTTTTGGCATTTCTTCTTGTTGTCAGCTGTTGATTTGATTTATTGGTGATTTTTTGTCACCGTTGATGTTATTAGTATGTGTTTATTGTGTTGGTGTTGTTGGATTGATTTGTTGTTTTTTTTGGTAAAAATGGTGTTACAACAGATGAACCATCTGATGCAACGAACACAAATCTGATGTAACAATAAAAATCTGATGTAACAGATGAACAATCTAACAGATCATTTATCTATTGTGATAGATGACTCTTTTGTTTGGAAAAAATCTAACAGATAACTCATTTTGCAATGGATGAGTGATCTGTTTCAACAGATGAGTGATCTGTTTTTATTGTTTTCAATGGATTACTCATCTGCTGCAACACATTGGTTATATATTGCAACAGATATCCTACCTGGTGCAATAGATGAGTGATCTATTTTTATTATTTCCAATGGATTACTCATCTATTCTAATAGGTTACATATATGTTACAACAGATAACCTTTCTGATGCAAGATCAATGATCTATTTTTATTGTTTCCAACGGATTACTCATTCGTTGCAACACGTTGATTAAATATTGCAACAGATAATCTTCCTGGTGTAACAAATGAGTGATCTATTTTTACTATTTCCAACGAATTACTCATTCATTGCAACAGGTTGGTTATATGGTGCAATAGATTAGTGATCTATTTTTACTGTTTCCAATGAATTACTCATCCGTTGCAACATGTTGGTTATAATTTGTAACAGATAAACTACCTGGTGCAACAGATTAGTGATCTATTTTTATTGTTTCCAACGGTTTACTCATCCGTTACAACAGGTTGGTTATATGTTGCATTAGATAAACTACCTGGTGCAACAGATTAGTGATCTATTTTTATTATTTCCAATGGTTTACTTATCCATTGTAAGAGGTCAGTTATATGTTGCAACAGATAACATACCTAGTGCACCAGATGTGTGGTCTGTTGGAACTATTATTTTATTGTTGTGCATATTAGATTTACTATTATCCTTTTTAACGATGCATTAATCAATTATAATCTATTTTATGTTCTTGTTAATTTAAGATAATATGGCTCCCAAAAGAAAAAATATTGAATCAAGTCCAAGTAAAGGAACAAGTGAAGCAGCTAGGCTACATCCACCACTCTATGAGCTTGCTTGACAAGCGTTATCTCAATCAGAAGCAGAAGATAATGAACACGGGGAGGAGGAATATTTCAAAAAATATAATCCAAATACTAATAGCCCTTCTACCGAAGAGTTCGTCAAAACCTTCAGCATTGATCGTTATCCTATGAGAATGCAGTGTGATGCTGCCACAGATTTAACAGGTGATTTCATGGTTAAGTCAGCCATGGGAAAATCTTTCGACGTCTTTATAAAAATACTTCGAGAATAAAAATTGAATTCTTATTTCAGGAAAAGATGTTTTGGGCAATATCTTGATTTATCGGAGGACAACAATGCTTGTTTCCAGATGAAAATGGTATATGATCTTCTCAAGCGTAGGTTTATGTATGAAAACAAAGATAAGATGGATGAGGTGTGTATAAATTACTGTGGCATGCCTGTTTGTTTTGGTTGGAAGGAGTTTTCCATAGTTACTGGACTAAAATGTTATCCTCCTTCTCCTTCTCAAGTTACACCTACTCTAACCCAAAAAAACACCCCGCACACTCAAAAAAAGTAAAGACAAGTCGAGTGATCGTGATGACCTGGTGTCCATTGGTGGTCTAACCTTCAAAAATAAAAATTTGATAGAAGTTTTAAAAGGTAAAAGACTTTCAAAGAAGCACAAGCAATCTTTGTGCTTGGTTTGGTTTATACATAATATTCTTTGAATGAGAGACGTTAACAACATAAGCCTCGGTTTAATAAATCTCTCCAAAGATCTTGAGGCATTTAACAGCTATCCTTGGGGTTATGAAAGCTTCAAAATATCTGTCAAATATTTGTTGACTCCGTTAATTCCAAAGACAGTCAACTTATATGGCTTTCCATGGGCCTTCATAGTAAATATTCTTTTATTATGATATGATTCATTTTTTTATTCAATAATGTTTTTGATTTATTGGCGTTATGTTATAGGCTTGGGCATTTGAAGCCATTCCTTATTTGAGACAACAAGTGAACTACCAAGAATAAGTTTTTTGTCCAAGAATCATGAGATGATTGTTGGCCAAAACTGATAAAAATATAAAATCTTGATCTTTTCAATCCCTCAAAGGAAGCAGTAACTCTAATTCTAATCAAGTTTTTATTTTAATTAACGATAAGTTTAAATAATTTCATCATCATTCTAATATATGTACTGATTTATTTTAGATTGTCCATCTGTGGCTTGTTTCGACCTCTTACTTTATGGTCTGTGTAAAGATTGTCCATTATTCTTGTTGTTCATAATGGTAGTGGTAGTGGTAGTGGTAGTGGTGCTGCTGTTGGGGCTAATGATGCTCCTCTTATAGTTTTTGAAAGAATAAGCCATTATGATTATGATCATACTGGTTATACAGATTTTTCTCCAGATTTTACCACATTTAGTGAATATTCAACATGCAAATGTCAAGACTGCGAGGCGAAATATGATGGAGTGATTAATGCTATTAATGCACTAACTACTTCTGTAAAAGAAATGACATCTAAGAGGGGTGTCATTCCATCAAAGAGGATTTCATATCCATACATTCCACTAAAGATCAAGGTGGCTAAGAGGAGAAGAAAAGATATTTCCAAGGCATCATCAAGCATAAAAAAAAGTAACATTGTAATGCCTCTGCCTTTGTCTTGCACCGTTGTTCAATGTACAAGGGACACAGGAGAGCATCATGAGCTAAAGAAGGTGAATGTATATCATCTGTTCCAACAAACAAACGGCACATATCTGTTTCAACAGATGATACATCTGCTGAAAATTGTCAAACAAATATATACATTTGTTGCGACTATTGTCTAACCTATTGCATCAGATGTGTTATCTGTTGCAACATATGTCCCTCTATTTGGGAAAATCAAATAGGTTTTCGTACTATTTTATTTTTTACCAACAGATGAGTCTTATGTTGCAATAGATGAGTCATCTGTTTAAAATTATTGTACCACTTTGTTTTACCTGTTTGAATTTTTCCCAATAGATAATTCATCTGTTGCAATATAAAGACTCATTTATTACAACAGATAGACTATCTGTTGTATATCTATAATTAGCATTGATAATTCTGGCTTTCAAGGTGGATGTCACAGTAGAAGCTACTGCTGAAGAGCATAATATCACAGTTGATAATCCATTAACTGCTTCTAAAGAAAAAGAAAAAGTAGAGCCTGTCAGTTCGGGAGAACGAAAGAATTGCCCATTTGAAAGGTTCAACATCTCGGACGAGGCTCCAAAAAAACTAACAAAGTTGATAAACGACTATTTAGAATGGATTGCCGATGGACTGTTAAAGCATCATGCCGGCAGGTACATAAATCAATTTTAAAGATATTGATTTATACAATTTTTGTTGTAAGAACATGACATTAACACATATAAATCATCATGTAGAAAACAAAATGACGAACACTACAAAGTGAACGAATTGAGTCTTGGTTTTGATATGTTCGACTTTGTTGTTGTACATCCCAAATGAAGAATTAGTTCTATTTGATGTCACATCCCCAGACTTGTAGGAATAATGAGGTTTAAATGTCATACATATTACTATTAATTAATACTTTATTTAATTGCATCTGCGTATTAATTTTTTCATCACGTAATTCAAAATATTTTATAATATGTGCAGCACATCGATGTTATTTTTTACTACCTCCAAAAGAAAGCCAAGTTACAAATACAAGAATAATACAGATACTCGATAGGTAATTATTTATACAAAGTTTACATCAATAATGCTTACGATAGGTATTGTCAACAACAACCGGAAGTTTCCGATAATGAGAAATGCTTAATCAACATCATCAAAGGTTTTAACATTCCAATTGGCTTACCTTGGCATTTGGTCGATGAAGTATACATCCCAATCAATTATGGTGATGAATTCCATTGGGTGTTGGCTGTCGTCGTTATAAAAGAGAGGCGCATCAAGTTTATGACTCGATGTCACGAAGGAGGCGTTCCAACCCATCATCTGAGATACAAAAGCTGGCCAATATATCGCCTACTTACCGTGATATGAGTGATTTTTTAGACCAAAAGATTCGTACTGATTGGTCGACGATTGAAGCATACCGAGATAAAATGGGTAGTCTATTTGATGTACAATATGTTAAAGAAATTGCTCAACAAACCATTGGTAGACTGTAAGTATAAGTATCATGATGAGTTTTATTTCATAAATTTTACAACGCTTACATGAACTACAAGATATGGATTATCTATTTTTTTAAAACGCAGGGATTGCGATCTTTTTTTATCGCTTACACTGAGTATTTGAGCAATGGATTACAATTACCAAATGATGGACTTGATGTCAGATTACTCCACAAAAGATATGCTGCTCTTTTATGGAAATACGAAGAAGCGAAAGCTCAAAGACCGTATGCAAGCGACATTAAAGATCCACGACGACCAAAACCAAATTCCGTAGCGCCGGATGAAGAACAAGTTGTCCATATTGAGTAGATCTTTATAGATTGATTCTGTCAAAGTAATAACCTCTCCTCCTTGGTTAACTTATTGATTTATTTATAGAGTAGATCATTTGTACCCATAATAATTTTTTTACATTTCATTTATTTATTGAGTTATTTCATGTAATTTCTGAAGGCTTTGATTTATTTTATGCTATCTATGAATATAATTTAATCCTTATTTTTATTTTGAACTTGTTAATTGAAATGGAATACTAGATTTAAACATCGCAACAAATAATCCATCTGCTGCAACAGACGACATATCTTATCAAATAGATTTAGACATATGTTGCAACATGTAGGTCATCTATTGAAAATTATATAATAGGCCTTCCTATTTTTTTATTTGTTCCAATAGATACCTATCATTTGTAACAGATAGATTATATGTTGCAACAGAATGTATATATGTTACGACAGATCGACTGAGAAACATCTGCATAATACAACAGATGACCAACCTATTGCAATAGATAATCAATTTGTTACAACAAATATAATTTTTATTATAACAGATAGACAATCTGTTGCATTATAAAATTCAACTATCGTCGAACATAAAAAATCGCTACTACATGTAATGTAAAGTGAAGTGGATTAAATAAAAAATTGTTATCGTGCTTATCTTTGTCTTTGTACATATTCTTCTTTATACATGGTCTCCAAACATTTATTTAGTATCCCATAAGACCAGACCTATTACATCTTTTCCACAACAGCATCGCTCGTCCATTTCTGTGCCGGTCAGCAAATACTCGATGTATGCAAGCGAGTACAGCCCGCACACGGAACTGGTGTTATTTTTTTAAAGTTGGATATTCTTATTTCAACCATCAAAATCCCATGATTTCTTCCCCAAGACTTCCGCCGGCAAATGATCCATCAGTTTACTCTGTGTCAACAACTTGGGGAACAACTTCATGAGTGGCTGCACATGGGCTAAAAACTTAGCCTTCTTGAAGACAGGTAAGTTGCAGTCATAAACCTTAATCTTTTCCTCGTTGAGTAGTATCTCAATAGCGAGAAAATGTTTGACTTCCATGTTCACGACTGCAAGGATCCTCTTTGCCTTAGTCCAGATCTTGTCGTGTAGATATGTCATCTTCTCTCTAACGTATTTAATCATGTCTTCATCCCATTGGATTTTTGAAACTAACCTATCAATTCTCGAGACACCGGGATGAGCTTGCCTATAGAGAGCATCGTACCTACTCTTGAAATTATTATAAAGTTGAGGTCCATTATCCTATCGGCAATATCATAAGCATTCGGGTACGCTAATTATCTGCCCCTCATGAGGCAGAGAATTTTATCAATATACTGTGGTATAAGAAGATAATTTTTAAATAGATTAGTACTTGTAAAGAAGAAAAACACACTAGAAAGATTCTGTTGCAGAGGTTTCTCTGAATAAGTTCACAGATTACCCAGCTAATGCAACTTATGCAACAGATGCGTATTATGTTGCAATAGAACACCCAGATGTTGCAACAGATTACACATCTGTTGTGTATCTTCTTCTTCATGGAGTAGATAGGAAGGATAGTTTAGAAAAAGTAAACTTACATTGTCCACGTACCACTTACGCATATTTGTCATACTCATGAAGTCTTTGGCAGTAAATAAATGCATGGTGTATTCTTCTGGAACCTTCGTCTTGTCAGTCATGATTTCTTGCAGTTCCTTCTTCTTTTCATAGCCAAGTGTCGCGTATATGTCCACCTTCTTCATCATCCCCTGAACTTCAACAACTCTTGGAGCGAGAGGAGTTATAATTTTTTTGGATTTTTGATTGGAGATTACTTGGCTAACTGCTCTTTTCTTCCAACTAATCGTCGTTGTAGGAGTATATGGCTCCCTCACCTTGTTGGATGGTATGAAACCTCTCTTGGATTTCAACTTCTCGACAGCTTCAGCAATAGCTTCTATTTTTTCAAGGAGTTTATCCTCCTGTCCTTGCACACTTTGCATTTGCAACGAGAACATGAGGGTGAAGAAGGGTGAGAGGGACCTGTGCAAGGGGTTTTTTCAAACGTATTTATTTTTTCCTGAGCACCAACATACTCATAATCATGATTGGCAGCAGTAGCAGCATCAGGATGCTTCCACCATCATGAACAAATCCACCAGCAACACCCCCAGAAGAAGCACTCGGATTTGTTATAGTAAAAGGTTGGTCATGAAGAGCTTCAACATTAGGTTGACCTGCCCTTTCTATGATTATTGCTCTAGCCAATTCCTTCTTTATTAACTCCACTGTTGGGTCTGCTTTTGTATCAACAAGATCTAGAGTAATAAAAGAAGTCATCCCCAACTCCTGCTCAGTAGGCACGATCCAAGGATGCACAATGTATAAAAAAAGACATGAGGCATTTAAATCATATAGTAATAATTTGTAGTCAGTTGGATTACATGTTAACATAGCCAACTTATGTAACAGACGATCTAGTTGTCGCAACAGCTGATTTGTATGTTGTAACAGATTGATAATATATTACATCAGATTTCCCATCTGTTGCATAAGTTACAGTAGATGGGTAATCTGTTAAGTCAGGTTTAGAGAACCAGAGCAATATATGGTTAATCTATTGCAACAGATGGATTGTCTGTCACAATAGATTATTCATCTGTTGCACCAGTTGTAGTTGACGGGTAATCTGTTCGTATAGATGACCCATCTGTCACAACAGATGGCATATTTGTTTCAATATCTTTCTTTGAGGCAAATTATTTAAGTTGAAAGAAAATGTACCGTATCATCCAAAGGGTTAAAGAGATCAGTCTCCTTAATATTTTTTTTGTCGCCCTTTGCAGTCAACCACCTAAGGATCCTTGGATGGGAAACCTCATCTGGGTAATCCTTAAACTACTTTCGGAGGGGAGCAATGACTTCACATTCCCAAGCCTAAAAATTATAAATATGAAGCAAGTAAAAAAAAAGTCATAATAACTATATTCAATACAAATTAATGGGTGAGTAAAAATAGTGATCAATTTTACCATGAAAGCCTAAGGAAAGTCGTATAATGTGATCGTCCTTGTGGATATCTTTGTCAGTAAATATTGGACAGTCAAGTAGTAGTTCTCAAAATTATCAGCAAGCACCAACAAATCATATTCTATGACTTTTCTGATGACTTTTGCCAATAAAACGGAATGGAAAAACCAAACTAAGCCTAATTTCACCATGTAGTGCTTTAGTATGTTTTTATTCTTGAGATCTACCATCAAATTCTACTCTTTGTAGCTACATCCAAGGATGCCCAAAAACCTATCTTTTCTTCCTTACGTTTGTTCGACCCTTTGGAGGGTGTTTCCTTGATGAGAGGTTCTTCTGGATGATGGCATCTCAAGTCCGTCACTATGGCAATCAATCCAAAACAAATCGGCATGCCACAATAGTTGATCCAGATTTCATCCATCTTTATTTTACCCTTCTTTGAATCTTTATCATCCCCAGTGTACTTGATCATGCGCTTGAGAAGACCATATACCATGCTCATTGGTAAACGAAGAGTGTGGTCCTTAGGCAGCTTAAGAAAGTATGCAAAACAGCTCCTCTTAAAATGTTCATCTGTGTTTTCATTCTTCATAATACTCCTAAGTTCATCAAAACATTTCCCCAACTGACATTTAAGTACAAGATCACCAGTTACTTTTATAGGGCTATCCATCGGCATCGCAACTCAAAACCTGTCAATACTAATGGTTTTGACAGAATCATACTGGGATTTCAATATTAATCAATGCCCCATTGGTGAGAAGGATTTCTCACTTTCCTCATCTAGCCTTTTTTGTTGGGTGGTCAGAAGTTGATCCACTTTCAGTTTCTTTTCTGTAGGGAGACATCTCTTAACTACAAACAATAGAAAAACAAAAAATACATTGCATTTGATGTCTGCATAATTTTTTAAAAAAAGGTAAGACAAATTTCAATAAATTATTCTACACCACATTACAAAAAAATACACCAACGGTTAACCCATCAGTTGGAATAGATGGGGAATTTGTTTGAAGACCTATTTAATATCTCCCAACAGATCTTCCACCTGTTGCAATAGATGGACCACCAAGACCACAACCAATGCCACTTCCAATGCCACCAAGACAAGCACCAATGACACCAATACCAACACCAAGACCACCAACACCAACACCAAAACCACAAATACCAACACCACCAACAACACCACAAATATCATCCAATAATACCACAACAGTCAACAAAACACTAAGACAAAAACTAGGGTTTTCTTGGGTGCTTTCTACATTTTTAGCATCAAAACTCAAAATTGTTAACCCATTCTCGAAGATAATACAACTAAAATTCTTCTTTTTCATCATCAACTAAAAAGCCCTAATTTTTAGAATAAATAACTAATATAGAACTCTTCTTGAACTCTTTTACATGTGAGGACAGAGAAAATGATGGATACAAGCGAGAATGAAGTCAAAAATAACAACTATGTGGTCGAAAATGGAAACAAAATTGATCTATTTTGAAAGGTTGAGCAATATGTTGAGTAGTTATTGTCGGTATTATTGAGAGAGAGAGAAGAGAGAGAACTTCAAATTTGAAATGAGGAAAAGTTTTTCACGTAAATGGATATTTGTATGGTTTGATTTGTAATTTTGGAAAAGAATGACAAGTTTTGAAATTGTTAATTTGGTCTGAATTGATCTTAATTAATTTGAAAAATTTAAAAGATATAATTTTTAAAATATTAAGTTAATGAGAATCTTTTCAACTCAGAGTGATCGATCGATGACTCGAGTCAGGATGAACGCAATACCAACACCATGCAATTGTAAAGATTCAATTAAAGTTATAGTTGACCCTACGAACTCATTCATCCCTAGTTCCACATTAATCAATTAAGGTACTAGCTTAACGTTAAGTTAATGAGAATCTTTTCAACTCAGAGTAATCGATCAATGACTCAGGTCGGGATAAATAAAATACCAACATCATGCAATTGCAAAGACTCAATTGAAGTTGTAGTTGACCTTATGACTCATTCATCCCTAATTCCATCTAAATCAATTTAGGTACTAGATTAACATTAAGTTAATGAGAATCTTTTCAACTCAGAGTGATCAATGGAAGACTCAGATCGAGATGAATGTAATACCAATACCATGCAATTGCAAAGACTCAATTGAAGTTATAGTTGACCCTAAGAACTCATTCATCCCTATTTCAACCTGAATCAATTAAGGTACTAGCTTAACATTAAGTTAATGAAAATCTTTTCAACTCAGAGTGATCGATCAATGACTCAGGTCGGGATGAAAGCAATACCAACACCATGCAATTGTAAAAACTCAATTGAAGTTGTAGTTGGCCCTATGAACTCATTCATATCTAGTTCCACTTAAATCAATTTAGGTACTAGCTTAACATTAAGTTAATGAAAATCTTTTTAACTCAGAGTGATTGATCGATGACTCGGGTCGGGATGAACCCAATACCAACACCATGCAATGGAAAGTCTTAATTGAAGTTATAGTTGACCCTACGAACTCATTCATCCCTAGTTCCACCTAAATAAATTAAGGTACTAGCTTAACATTAAGTTAATGAAAACTCATTCATCCCTAGTTCCACCTAAATTAATTTAGGTACTAGCTTAACATTAAGTTAATGAGAATCTTTTCAACTCAGAGTGATCGATCGATGACTCGGGTAGGGATGAACACAATACCAACACCATGCAATTGCAAAGACTCAATTGAAGTTGTAGTTGACCCTATGAACTCATTCATTCATCCCTAGTTCCACATAAATTAATTGTAATGAAATCTGTTGCAACAAATGACTTAGCTGCTGGAAATTTTCAAATAAATATTTATATCTGTCTCAACAGATGACATATCTGATATAATTATCAAATAGACATTTGCAGCTGTTGTGACAGATGACTAAGTTGTTAGAAATTTTTAAACCAATATTGATATCTGTTGTAAATAGATGACATATTTGATTTAATTATCAAATGAACATTTGCATCTGTTGTAACAAATGACTAAGCTGTTGGAATTTTTTAAACAGATGACATATCAGTTTGAATTTTTTTTTTTAATTTTAAAGCAAGTTTTTTGTCCGAGTAGATAAAGTAGTACTACTAAAAGCGGTAAAAAATATTTATTGGATAACTCAAAAATCTCATTGAGTAGTCTTATGTTGTCTTTTTAATGTCACCCGCATTCTTCCTCATGCCCCTCAAATTATTAATGAATAGTAATTGATGAATATTGAAACCCTAATAATTTAGAATTATCTCATCTCTCCTTCAGCCCTAAATTTATTTTATTGGTCTCTCATCTTTTTTTTCTCCCGTCTTTAGGGTTATCATAGCCTTTTTTCTCTTTTTTCTCTTCTCTTTCTCATATAGATCCTTTCGGATGTAAACCGATCCATATTTTTCCTCGCATGAAATTGCTGTTTTGATCCCCTTTTGATATTAAGGTATGACTCACTATTTCTCTTTTATTCTCGTCTTCTTCTTTGAAAATTATTTATATCTGCTTTTTATTTAATTACCATTTACCTATATTATATTTATTAAAAAAATTAAAGGAACATTTAAGTGTTGAATAAATGAATCGAGGATTTTTATTACAATATGCGAAAAAAGTTATCTATTGAAAGAAGTTTAAAAGTCTTGTTGGTAGTATCATTTTTTTATATGTATTTTGTTTGTTTCTTTATTGGTGATGCTCTTATTGATGTTGTTGGTAGGGTTGGCGTTGATGGAACTTGTGGTATGGTATTGTTGATGATGTTAGAACAAAAGATGTTGCTTCTTTGTTGCTGATGGTGTTGGAACAAATGATGTTGTTTCTTTGTTGTTGATATTTTTTCTTTGTAGTTTATGTTGTTGCTGATATTGCAAAAGACGGAGAAACTGTTGGAACAAATCAAACCACCAGAAAGGTTGGTTTGATGTATTCCAACAGAATCCACATTTGTTGCAATAGAGTCCACATCTATTGCAACAGGCTCCACATTTGATGCAACTGGCTCCACATCTGTTCCAACAGACTCCACATCTATTACAACAGATGGATAATATTCTTTTTGTGATGTTAATTTTTTTTCTCTTCTTTAAAGATATAAAAAACTGAAAGCTGATCAACTTTTGCCCGACCAACACAAGAGGCTACAGGAAAAATGGGTTTGGAGGAATAAGATGCTTGTAGAGAGAAGCACTTTATATGTGGGAGGTATGTATTACTGATAATGTTATCATGGAAACACACTTAGAGTACACTAATTTTTTGAATGTTGTTTTTACCAATTAGTCATTGATCATTCAAACAAGATATCTGCAATTTTACAATTAAGCTTGGTAGGTCCAAACTGATAAGGCTGAGGGACCCTGAATATGGTTCTGATACCCTGTCAAGATTTAACATCGGTTGTTGCTCATGTTTATGTGTCAAGCATTATGAAGGGATCTAGTATTGGTGGCATTGTAAAGAGATTCGATAGCGATTGAAATAACTAGTAGGGTACATTGGACCCTAAGAGGGCCTTCAAAGTCTCCCACTGCTTCAACCAAGAACGAAATCAATATAGTTATTGCCCTAGCCCAAATTTCTATGGTTGGGTTGCTCAGGGTGATGATTATACACCAGAAGGTGCGGTAGGAGAATGCCTTCGAGGGAAAATGGGTGGTTGATAAAAGAATATATCATCTGAGAGCTAATTGAAAAAAATACATAGGATAGAAAGTAACTTCTAGCGAATTTGACCGATGAAACTCTCTTAGAATATGAGAAATCTGTATCAAGTGTAAATATAAAATTATATTCAGTAATAAAAAATCCGTCTGTTGTTTCTCTAAAAGTAAAATTATGCATATGGTCTCTTTGCTAGGGAGCTACGTCTAGGTAGCGTGGTCGGGATTATCACCTAGATAGAAAATAGCAGAAGACCAAGAGAGTAGGCTTAGGAGTATCAAGGGTTGAAATGATGTACAGTAAGTCTAGAAAACTTACGCCAATAGCAACTACGGTTAAAATAAGGAATCTAAGCGAAGACGGCAATTTCTAAATTTTAATTTGCATCTCATGCCTTCTTGTTTATGATTCCGACCAGGTCCACTGTTGTTGACCTTATCCGAACCACAAACGAGATTAAAAGACAGATTGAGTGTCATTACTTCTTTAGTAATATGGATATAATTGAGTGTGTTTTTTAGACTTGGCATGCTTTCAACATATCTTTGAAAAGATCAAAGGCTTGCTGTAGTATGCGAATTTCGATAATTTTTAAGCTTGCCTCCTGCTTGCTGATTTGGTATTCAAGCTTATCATTGTCATCTTTAAAGTTGTTATAGAGTTTCTAATCTCTTGTTAGCTCGATTAAGAACAAAATATTTGAAGTTGTGGCATTTTAGAAACCCTTCAAAACACTTTTTCCAGAAGCCTTAATAGATACATGTAGGGTCGTTGTGCAAGTTTTTAGGTCAAAATGTGTTGTTGCACAGTCAAGATGTAGTCCTAACAGTTGAATAGCTCACTTTTATTGAGTGTTGCTCAATGCAGCTTGCTCAACCAACCTCTAAGAGATTTGATAAATTAATAAGCAAGGAGTTACGTAACGTTTGATCTAAATTAACTCCACCAAGCCTATCAAATGTTACGTAACTCTAGGCCCATTACCCTATCAAAGAATTTTCTTGAGTTAGTCAACAAATCAAATTAGCTCAACCTCTCAGTCTTTCTGCTGATCTTTCTTCTCCCATATAGAGGACAAGATATCCGCCATGCAAAAGTCTACACCATCGCCAGAAATTCTTGCCAGAGCAAAAGTCTTCAAAAAGCATCAATAGTAATTTCTCTTGACTGTTGAGCAATCTGCATTGAACAACGCTCGATAAAAATGAGCTATTCAACTGTTGGGACCACATCTTGATTGTGCATCAATACATTTTAACCTAAAAACATACACATCGACCCTACATGTATCCATTAAGGCTTCTGAAGAAAGTGTTTTGAAGGGCTTCTAAAATGCCACAACTTCAAAGATAGTGTTCCTGATCGAGCTAACAAGAGATCAGGAACTCTATACCAACTTCAAAGACGACACCGACAAGCTTGAATACCAAATTAGCAAGCTAGAGGCAAGCTTGAAAATTATTGAACTTCACATACTACAGCAAGCCTCTGAGCCTTTCCAAGATATGTTGAAACCATGCTAATGCTAGAAAACACACTCAATTATATCTATATTGCTAAGGAAGTAATGACACACAATCTGTCTTTCAATCTCGTTTGTGGTTCGGATCAGGTCAACAGTAGTGGACCTGATCAAAACCACAAATAAGAAGGCATGAGATACAATTTAAAATTCAAAAATTGTCATCTTCGCTTAGATTCCTTATTTTAACTGCAGTTTCTATTGGTGTAATTTTTCTAGACTTACTGTACATCATTACAACCCTTGATGCCCATAAGGCTACTTTCTTGGTCTTCTACTATTTTCTATTTAGGTGATAATACCGACCACGCTACCTAGACACAGCTCCCTAGCAAAGAGACTATATGCACAATTTTTCTTTTTAAGAAACAAGTGATGGATTTTTCATTACCGGATACAATTTTATATTTGCACTTGATACATATTTCTCATGTTCTAAGATAGTTTCATCGGTCAGATTCACTAGAAGTTACTTTCTACCCTATGTGTCCTCTTTAATTTGCTCTCAGATGATATAGTCTTTCATCAACCACCCATTTTCCCTCGAAAGCATTCTTCTACCACACCTTCTGGTGTATAATCATCACCCGAGCAACCCAACCATAAAAATATAGGCTAGGGCAATAACTATATTAATTTTATTCTTGGTTGAAGCAGTGGGAGGCTTCGAAGGCCCTCTCAGGGTCCAATGCACCCTAAAAGTTAGTCCAATCGCTATTGAATGTCTTTACAATGGCACCAAAACTAGATCCCTTCACAATGATTGACACATAAACATAAGCAACAACCGATATTAAATCTTGATAGGGTATCAAAACCATATTCAGGGTCCCTCAGCCTTATCAGTTGGATCTACCAAACTTAACTGTAAAATTGCAGATATCTTATTTAACTGATCAATGACTAATCGATAAAAATAGGATTTACAAAATCTGTGTACTCTATATGTGTTTCAATGATAACATTATCTGTAATACATACCTCCCACATATGAAGTGGTTTCATCTGCAAGCATCTTATTCCTCTAAACCCATCTTTACTGCAGCCTCTTGTGTTGGTTAAGCAAAAGTTGATCAACTTTCAGTTCCTTATATCTACAAAGAAGATGAAAAAACTTAATATCACAGAAAGAACATTATCCATCTATTGCAACAGATGCAAAGTCTGTTGTAACATATGTGGAGCCTATTGCAACAAATGTAGAGCCTGTTGTATCAGATGTGAAGCTTATTGCAATAGATGTAGAGTCTGTTGCAGTAGATGTGGAGTCTGTTGGAATACATCAAACTAGCCTTACTGGTGGTTTGATTTGTTCCAACAGTTGCTTCATCTATTACAACATCAACAACAGCATAAACTACAAAGAAATAATAACTTAAAAAACATCAACAACAAAAAGACAACATCATTTATCCCAACACCATCAACAACATCATCAATATCATCAACAATAAAGAAGCAACATCCTTTGTTCCAACACCAGCAACAATACACACCACAAGTCCAACCCCACAATGACATCAATAACAACATCAACAATAAAGAAACAAACCAAATACATACAAAAAAATGATACTGCCAACAAGGCTTTTAAACTTCTCCCAACAGATGACTTTTTTCACATATTGTAATAAAAATTTTTGATTTATTTATTCAACACTTAAAAGTTCCTTCAAATTTTTTAAATAAATATGATATAGGTAAATAATAATTAAATAAAAAAATAGATGTAAATAAGTTGCAAAGAAGAAGACGAGAATGAAAGAGCAATAGTAAACCATACCTTAATGTCAAAAGGGGATCAAAACAGCAATTTCAGTCGAGGAAAGTTATCGATCGTTTTAGATCCAAAAGGATCTTTATGAGAAAGAGAAGAAAAAAAAGAGATAAAAGGTTGTGATAACTCTAAAAAGAAGAGAAAGAAAAAGATGAGAGATGAATAAAACAAATTTAGGGCTGAAGGAGAGATGAGATAATTCTAGATGTATTAGGGGTTACAACATTCTTTAATTAATATTCACTAATAATTTGAGTGGCATGGGAAATAAGACGGGTGACATTGAAAAGATAAAATAAGACTACTCAATGAGATTTTTGAGTTATCCAAGAAATATTTTTTACCATATTTAGTATTACTACTTTATCTACTCGGACCAGAAGCTTGCTTTAAAATTAAAAAAAAAATTCAAACAGATATGTCATTGTTGCAACAAATATAAATATCTATTTGAAAAATTCAAACGGCTCAGTCATCTGTAACAACAGATGCAAATGTTTATTTGATAATTAAATCAGATATGTCATCTGTTATAACAGATACCAATATCTATTTGAAAATTTCCAATAGCTCAGTCATCTGTCACAACAGATGCAAATATCTATTTGACAATTAAATCAGATATGTCTGCTATTACAACAGATATGAATATCTGTTTGAAAATTTCCAATAGCTAAGTCGTTTGTTGCAACAAAGATTATGGCAATTGATTTAGGTAGAACTACGAAAAAATGAATGATTTCATGGGGTCAACTACAAATTCAATTGAGTTTTTTCAATTGCATAGTGTTGGTATTGTGTTTATCCCAACCCAAGTCGTCAATCGATCAATCTGAGTTGAAAAGATTCTCATTAACTTAATGTTAAGCTAGTACCTCAATTGATTTAGGTGGAATTAGGGATGAATAAGTCCGTAGAGTCAACTACAACTTCAATTGAGTCTTTGCAATTGCATGATGTTGGTATTGCATTCATCCCGATCCGAGTCATCGATCGATCACTCTGAGTTGAAAAAATTCTCGTTAATTTAATGTTAAGATAGTACCTTAATTGATTTAGGTAAAACTAGGGATGAATGAGTTCGTAGAGTCAACTACAACTTCAATTGAGTCTTTCCAATTGCATAGTGTTGGTATTGCGCTCATCCTGACCCGAATCGTCAATCGATCACTCTAAGTTGAAAAGATTCTCATTAACTTAATATTTTAAAAACTATATCTATTAAAATTTTAAAAATTAATTAAGATCAACTCGGACCAAATTAACAATTTCAAAACTTGTTATTCTTTTTCAAAATTATGAATCAACCCATACAAATCATCCATTTGCGTGAAAAAAAATTTCTCATTTCAAATCTGAAGTTCTTGCTCTTCTCTCTCTCTTTCTCAATAATACAGACAACAACTACTCAACATATTTCTCAACCCTTCAAAACCGATTGATTTTCTTCCCATTTTCGACCACATAGTTGTTACTTTCGACTTTATTCTTACTTTTATCTGTCGTTTTCACTGTCTTTGTGGGTAACAGAGTTTGAGAAGAATTCTACTTTTTTTTTTATTCTTAAAATTAGGGCTTTTAGTTAATGATAAAAAATAAGACTTTTAGTTGTATTATCTTTGAGAATAGGTTAATAATTTTGAGTTTTGATGCTAAAAAAGTATGAAGCACCCAAGAAAACCCTAATTTTTATCTCAATATTTTGTTGATTATCGTGGTATTGTTGGATGGTGTTTGTGGTGTAGTTAGTGGCGTCGGTATTTGGGGTTTTGGTGGTAGTGCTGGTGGTCTTGGTATTGGTATTGGTGGCATTGGTGTTTGTCTTGGTGGCATTGATGGTGGCATTAATTATGGTGTTGGTGGTGGTCTTGGTGGTACATCTATTGCAACAGGTGGAAGATCTGTTGGAAGATATTAAATAGGTCTTCAAACAGATTCCCCATCTGTTCCAACTGATGGGTTATCCGTTTGAATATTTATTTGTAATGTGGCGTAGAATAATTTAGTGAAATTTGTCTTACCTTTTTTTAAAAGATTATGCAAATGTCAAATGCAATGTATTTTTTATTTTTCTATTATTTATAGTTAAAAGATGTCTTCCTAAAGAAAAGAAACTAAAACTGGATCAACTTCTGACCACCCAACAAAAAAGGTTAGAGTACAGATAGATTCGGAGAAACTTCCTGAACAATCTCAGTAAGGAAAAATAAAGATGAGGAAAGTGATAACTCCTTCCCACCAATGGGGCATGAATTAATATAGAAATCCTAGCATGATTCTATCAAAACCATTAGTATCGACAGGTTTCGAGTTGTAATGCCGATGGATAGCCTTAAAAAAGTAACTGGTAATCTTGTACTTAAATATCAGTTGGGGAAACATTTTGATGAACTTAGGAGTATTATGAAGAGTGAAAACATAGATGAACTTTTTAAGAGAAGCTGTTTTACATACTTTCTTGAGCTGCCTAAGGACCGCACTCTCTGTTTCTCAATGATCATGGTATATGGTCTTCTCAAGCGCAGGATCAAGCATGCAGGGGTTAATAAAGATTTGAAGGAGGGCGAAAAAAAGATGGATAAAATCTGGATCAACTATTGTGGCATGCCGGTTTAGTTTGGATTGAAAGGGTTTGCCATAGTGACCGGCTTGAGATGCCATCATCCAGAAGAACCTCTCATTAAGGAAACACCCCACAAAGGGTCCAACAAACGCAAGGGGAAAAAAGATGGGTTGTTGGGCATTGTTAGACGTAGCTACAAAGCAGAGGATTTGATGGCAGATCTCGAGGATGAAAACATACCAAAGCACTACAGGGAGAAATTGTGCTTAGTTTGGTTCGTTCATTCTATTTTATTGGCAAGAGACATCAGGAAAGTCATAGAAGATGATTTGTTGCCACTTGCTGATATTTTAAGAAATTCAACGATTATCCATGGGGATATGCCAGCTACTACTTGACTGTTCAATATTTACTGATAAAGTTATCCACAAGGACGATCACATTATACGGCTTTCCTTGGGCTTTCATAGTAAAATTGACCACTATTTTTACTCATCCATTAATTTATATTGAATATAGTTATTATGATTTTTTTTGCTTGCTTCTTATTTATATTTTTTAGGCTTGGGCATGTGAAGTCATTCCTTTCCTTGGAAAGCAGTTTAAGGATTACCCGGATAAGGTTTCTCATCTAAGGATCCTTAGGTGATTGGCTGCAAACGGCAGCAAAAATAATATTAAGGAGGTTGATCTCTTTAACCCTCCAGATGATGCAGTACGTCTTCTTTCAACTAAAATAATTTGCCTTAAAGAAAGATATTGAAACAGTTGTGCCATCTATTGTGATAGATGGGTTATCTATTACAATATATTACTCATCAACTACAACTGATGCAACAGATGGGTAATCTATTGTGGCAGGCAATCCATATTTCGCAATAGATTAACCATCTGTTGCTCTGGTTCTCTAAACCCAACTCAACAGATTACCCATCTACTGCAAATTATGCAATAAATGGGTAATTTGATGCAACATATTGTCAATCTATTATGACATACAGATCAGCTATTGCGGCAGCTAGATTGTCTGTTGCATAAGTTGGTTGTAATAACAAGTAACCCAACTGACTGCAAATTATTATTATATGATTTAAATGCCTCCTATCTTTTTATATAGGTTGCCCATCCTTGGATCGTTCCGACTGAGCAGGAGTTTGGGATGACTTCTTTTATTACTCTAGGTCTTGTTAATAGAAAAGTAGACCCAACGGTGGAGTTAATAAAGAAGAAATTGGCTAGATCAACAGCCATAAGAAGAGAAGTTAGGCAAGGTCATCCTAATGTTAAAGCTCTTCATAACTAACTTTTTACTGCAATAGATTCGGGTGCTTCTTCTGGGGGTATTTCTGGTGGAGTTTTTGATGATGGAGACAGCCATCCTGATACTGTTGTTGCTTCTAGTTATGATTATGAGCTAGTTGGTTGTCAAGAAAAAATAAATACGTTTGAAAACATCCCTTAAACAGGTCCCTCTCACCCCTTCTCGCCCTTTAGATTCTCATTGCAAATGCAAAGTGTGCAAGGATGGAAAGGATAAAATCCTTGAAAAATAGAGGCTATTGCTGAAGCTGCCGAGGATTTAAAATCCAAGAGGGGTGTCATACCTTCCAACAAGGTAAAAAATCCATACACTCCTACAACAAGGTTTAGGAGAAAGAAAAGAGCAATTAGCCAAGTACTCTCCAATCAAAAATCCAAAAAAATTGCAACTTCTCCCGCTCCAAGAGTTGTTGAAGTTTAGGTGCCGCTGAAGAAAGTGGACATATACACAACACTTGCCTATAAAAAAAAGAAGGAATTGCAAGAAATCATGACTAATAAGCTAAAGGTTCCAGAAGAATACACCATGCATTCATTTACTGCCAAAGACTTCATGAGTATAAAAAATATGCGTGAGTGGTACGTGGACAATGTAAGTTTACTTTTCCTAACCTAGCCTTCCTATCTACTCTATGAAGAAGAAGCTACGAGCAGATATGTAATTTGTTGCAACATCTGGGTATTCTATTGCAACATAATATACATCTGTTGCATATTGCGTTAGCTAGATAATTTGTGAGCTAATTCAGAGAATCCTCTGCAACAGAATCTTTTCACTGTGTTTTTCTTATTTACAATTAGTAAACTATTTAAAAATTGTCTTCTTATACCACATTATGTTGATGAAATTCTCTGCCTCATGAGGGGCAGGCAATTAGCGTACTCGGATGCTTATGATACTGTCGATAGGATAATGGACCTCACTTCTACAATAATTTCAAAGTAGGTACGATGCTCTCAGTAGGCAAGCTCATCCCAGTCGGTCAGGAATTGATCGGTTAGTTTCTATGTTCCAATGGGATAAATACATAATTAAATATGTTAGAGGGAAGAGGCCATATACACACGGCAAGAGCTGGACCAAGGCAAAGAGAATCCTTGAAGTCATGAACGTGGAAGTCAAACATTTTCTCATTGTTGAGATACTACTCGACGAGGGAAAGATTAAGGTTTATGACTGCAACTTACCTGTCTTCAAGGAGGCCAAGTTTTTAGCCCACGTGCAGCCACTCATGAAGTTGTTCTCCAAGTTGTTGACGCAGAGTAAGCTAATAGATCATTTTTCGGTGAAAGTCTTAGGGAAGAAATCATGGGGATTTTGATGGTCTAAATAAGAACATCCAACTTCAAAAAAATAATACTGGTGCCGCGTGCGGGTCGTACTCGCTTGCATACATTGGATGTTTGCTGACCGGCACAGAAATGGCCGGTCTAAGCGACACCGTTGTGATAAAAATGCAAGAGGTCTGGGGTTATGGGGTACTAACAAGATGCTTGAAGCCCGCGTATAAAGAAGTATATGTACAAAGACAAATATAAACACGATAATAATTTTTTATTTCAAGCCACTTCACTTTATATTACATGTAGTGGCAATTTTTTATGTTCGACGAAAGTTGAATTTTATAATGCAACAGATTGTCTATCTGTTGTAACAGAAATTATAATTGTTATGACAGACTGATTATCTGTTGCAATAGGTTGGTCATCTATTGCATTATGCAGATATTTCTCAGTCGATCTATCACAATTGATATACAATCTGTTGCAACTTATAATCTATCTGTTGCAACTGATAGGTAATCTATTGGAACAAATCAAAAAAATAGGAAGACCTGTTATATAATTTCCAACAGATGACCTACATGTTGCAACATATGTCTAAATCTATTTGATAAGATGTCATTTGTTGCAACAGATGTATTATCTGTTGCAGTATTTGAATCTAGTATTTCATTTTAATTAACAAGTTTAAAACAAAACTACGGATTAAATTATATTCATAGACAACATAAAATAAATTAAAGCCTTCAGAAATTACATAAAATAACTCAATAAATAAATGAAATGTAAAAAAATTATTATGGATACAAATGATCTACTCTATAAATAAATCAACAAGTTAACCAAGGAGGAGAGATTATTACTTTTACAGACTCAGGCTATAAAGATCTACTCAATATAGACAACTTGTTCTTCATTCGGTGCAACGAAATTCGGGTTTGGTCATCGTAGATCTTTAATGTCGCTTGCATACAGTTTTTGAGCATTCGCTTTTCCGTATTTCCATAAAATAGCAGCATATATTTTGCGGAGTAATCCGACATCAAGTCTATCATTTAATACTTATAATCCATCTCTCAAATACTCGGCGTAAGCGGCAATAAAAAGACCGTAATCTTTGCATTTTAAAAAAATAGATAATCCATATCTTATAGTTCATGTAAGCATTGTGAAATCCATATCTTATGATTTGTTGAGTCATTCCTTCAATATATTGTACGTCAAATGGATTACCCATTTTATCCCGGTATACTTCAATCGTTGACCAATCAGTACGAACCTTTTGGTCCAAAAAGTTACTTATATTAAGGTAAGTAGGTAATATTTTGGCCAGCTTTTGTATCTCAGACGACGGCCCAAAATGTATCCTTCACAACATCGAGTCATAAACTTAGATGCGCCTCTCTTTTAGAACGACGACAGCCAGCACCCAATAGAATTCATCACCACAATTAATTGGGATGTACACTTCGTCGACCAAATGCTAAGGTAAGCCAGCTGGAATGTTAAAACCTTTGTTGATGTTGATTAAGCATTCCTCATTTCGAAAAACTTTCGACTGTTGTTGACAATACCTATTGTAGGCATTATTGATGTAAACTTTGTACAAATAATTGTTTATCGTGTATCTATATTATTCTTGTGTTTGCAACTTGGCCTTCTTTCGGAGGTAGTAAAAAATGACATCGATGAGTTGCACATATTATCAAATATTTTAGATTATGTGATAAAAAAATTAATAAGCAGATGCAATTAAATAAAGTATTAATTAATACTATTATGTATGGCATTTAAACCTTATCATTTCAACAAGTTTGGGGCTGTGACACCAAATAGAACCAATTCTTCATTCTGGGATATGCAACAACAAAGTTGAACATATCAAAACCAAGAGTCGATTCGTTCACTTTGTAGTGTTTGTTATTTTATTTTCTAAATGATGATTTCTATGTGTTAATGCCATGTTATTACAACAAGAAATTGTACAAATCAATATCTTTAAAATTAATTTATGTACCTGCCGGCATGATGCTTTAACATTCCATCGGCAATCCATTCTGAATAGTCGTTGATCAACTTTGTTATTTTATTGGAGTCTCGTCCGAGATATTGAACCTTTCAAATGGGTAATTCTTTTGTTCTCCCAAATTGACAGGCTCCACTTTTTCTTCTTCTTTGAAAGCAGTTGATAGATTATCAACTGTGATATTATGCTCTTCAGTAGTAGCTTCTACTGTGACATCCACCTAGAAAGCCAGAATTGTCAATGCTAATTACATATATACAACAGATTGTCCATCTGTTGCAACAGATGAGTCTTATGTTACAACAGATGGATCATTAGTTGGGAAAAATTTGAACAGGTAAAATAGAGTGGTACAATAATTTCAAACAGATGACCATCTATTGCAACATAAGACTCATCTGTTGGTAGAAATTAAAATAATACGAAAACCTATTTTATTTGCTCAAATAGACAGACATATATTACAATAGATAACCCATCTGATGCAACAGGTTAGACAATAGCTGTAACAGATGTATATATCTATTTTATAATTTTCAGCAGATGTATCATCTGTTGAAACGGATATATGCTTGTTTGTTTATTTGAACAAGTGATATACATTTACCTTCTTCAGCTCATACTGCTCTTCTGTGGCTCTTGTCTATTGAACATCGGTGCAAGACAAAGAAAGAACCGTTGTAATTTTGCTTTTTTCAATTCGTGGTAATGCCTTGGAAATATCTTTCCTTCTCCTCTTAGCCACCTTGATCTCTAGTGGAGTGTATGGATATGAAATCTTCTTTCATGGAATGACACCTCTCTTAGATGTCATTTCTTTTACAAAAGCAGTTAGTGCATTAATAGCATTAATCACTCCATCATGTTTCGTCTTGCAGTCTTGACATTTGTATGAAGAACATTCGCTAGATGTGGTAAAATCTGGAGAAAATCTGTATAACCAGTATGATCATAATCATAATGGCTTGTTGTTTCAAAAACTGTAAGAGGAGTATCATTAGCCCCAACAGCAGCACCACTACCACTACCACTATCATCATCAACAACAAAAAGTCCACCCTCAAAAATTATTTTTCTTATGATGGTTGTTGCTCCAAACAATTTTATTTTTATTCTATCAACGACCTTAGGGTCCGATAAAGTTTGCACAGATCGTAAAGTAAGAAAAAATGGCATCTTCAATTCTCGATTGGTCAGAACAAGCCATGGATGGATAATCTAAAATAAATCAGTACATATATTAGAATGATGATAAAATTATTTAAAATAATTATTAATTAAAATAAAAGCTTGATTAGAATTAGAGTTACTGCTTTTTTCAAATAATTGAAAAGATCAAGAAATTTTGTATTTTTATCAGTTTTGACCGACAACCATCCCAAGATTCTTGGACAGAAAACTTCTTTCTGGTAGTTCACTTGTTGTCTCAAATAAGGAATGGCTTCAAATGCCCAAGCTTATAACATAACATCAATAAATCAAAAGCATTATTGAATAAAAAAATAAATCATATCATAATAAAAGAAATATTTACCATGAAAGATCATGAAAAGCCATATAAGTTGACTGTCTTTGGCATTAAGAAGTCAACAAATATTTGACAGTCATTTTAAAGCTTTCATAACCCCAAGGATAGGTGTTAAATGCCTCAAGATCCTAAACCGAGGCTTATATTGTTGTTAACGTCTCTCGCCCAAAGAATATTATGTACAAACCAAACCAAGCACAATGATTTCTTGTGCTTCTTTGAAAGTCCTTTATCTTTCAACGCTTCTATCAAATTTTTATTTTTGAAGCTTGGACCAACAATGGACACTAGATTATCACGATCACTCGACTTGCCTTTGCCTTTTTTGGATGTGCGGGGTGCTTTTTTTTGGGTTAAAGTAGGTATAACTTGAGAAGGAGATGGAGAATGAGGATAACATTTTAGTCCAGTAAATATGTCAAACTCCTTCCAACCAAAACAAACAGGCATGCTACAGTAATTTATCCACACATCATCCATCTTATCTTTGTTTTCATACATAAACCTACGCTTGAGAAGATCATATACCATTTTCATCTAGAAACGAGCATTGTTATCCTCCGGCAAATCAAGATATTTCCTAAAGCACCTTTTCCTGAAATAAGAATCCAATTTTTATTCTCAAAGCATTTTTCTGAATGTGTTGTAAGATTTTTCCATGGCCGACTTAACCACTAAATCACTTGTTAAATCTGTCGCACAATCGCACTACATTCTCACAGGATAACAATCAATGCTGAAGATTTTGACCAACTCTTCGGTGGAAGGGCTATTAGCATTTGGATCATCTCTTTTGAAACATTCCTCCTCCCCGTGTTCATTATCTTCTACTCCTGATTGAGATAACATTTGTAAAGCAAGCTCATAGAGTGGTGGATGTAGCCTAGCTGCTTCACTTATTCCTTTACTTGGACTTGATTCAATTTTTGCTCTGTTGAAGCCATATTATCTTAAATTAATAGGAACATAAAATAAATTATAATTAATTAATGCATCATTAAAAAGGATAATAGTAAATCTAACATACACAGCAGTAAAATAACAGTTCCAACAGACCACACATTTGTTGCACCAGGTATGTTATCTATTACAATATATAACCGACCTGTTGCAACGAATGAGTAATCCATTGAAAATAATAAAAACAAATCACTAATCTGTTACAACAGGTAGTTTATCTGATGCAACATATAACCAACCTGTTGCAACAAATAAGTAATTCGTTGGAAACAATAAAATATATAACCAACCAGTTGCAATAAATAAGTAATTCGTTGGAAACAATAAAAATAGATCACTAATCTATTGCACTAGGTAGTTTATCTATTGCAACCTATAACCAACCTATTGCAACGGATGAGTAATTCGTTTGGATTATTGGAAGCAGATGAGCCCGTACAAGTATTAGAACATGCATTCTCGCGATCTACAAAGTCCTTATGGCTTGCTCCTTTATAGACTACATCTTTTCACCAAAAGATGGAAACTGTAAAAATAGATCACTTATCTGTTGCACCAGGAAGATTATTTGTTGTAACATATAACCAACGTGTTGCAACAGATGAGTAATCTATTGAAAACGGTAAAAATAGATTACTGATCTGTTGCACCAGGAAGGTTATATGTTGCAACATATAACCAACCTGTTAGAATGGATGAGTAATCAGTTGGAAACAGTAAAAATAGATCACTCATCTGTTGCATTAGGTAGGATATCTGTTGCAGCATATAACCAACCTGTTGCAGTGAATGAGTTATCCGTTGGAAACAATTAAAATAGATCACTCATATGTTGAAATAGGTCACTCATCTGTTGCAAAATGAGTTATTTGTTGCAAAATGAGTTATTTGTTAGATTTTTTCCAAACAGAAGAATCGTCGGTCACAATAGATGAATGATCTGTTAGATTGTTCATCTGTTACATTAGATTTTCATTGTTACATCTGTTGCATCAGATGGTACATCTGTTGCATCAATTGGTTCATCTGTTGCAACATCATTTTTACCAAGAAAAATAATAAATCAATCCAGCAACACCAACACAACACACACACACACTCTAATAACATCAACGGTGACCAAAAATCACTGACAAATTGAATCAACAGTTCAACAACAAGGAGAAACAATACCAAAAATTAGGATTTTATTCAGGCCACATTTTAAATTTAAGCAAGAAATATTGAAATTGGTAACCAATACTAGAAGAGAAGTTGGCTCAACTTCCTCTGTTTCTTCATAACTAAAAAGACATAACTTTTTACTCATGAAAGAAGAAATGGGACGACGAAGAACTTGAAGTTGTTGTCGCCGGAGAAGTCTTTACGTCGATTGACAGTTGAAAGTTGAAAAGGAACTCGCCCGACTATTTGTCACGGGAGGTTGAAGTCGCCAGGAATTAAAGGGAGAAATTTTGCAGAACTGTTGGTTGAGAGAGAGTTGAGAGAAGCTGTGGAGAGAGAGAGGAGAGAGACTGATTTATTTGGATTGAAGAGATGTCTGGGTTGGGTTGATTTATATTTTTTAAAAGATTTAGAAAGTTTTAAAAATATTAATCAAGTCCACAATTAACTTAATCAAGTTTTCTAATTATGCTTTCCCTTAAAGTTGGTCAATGTCACCAATCCTTCAGTCAAGACTTAAAATACACCTTTTCTTCAATTTTCTCAAGAGTCTAGCTACGAGAACTGTTTCAATCAAAAAAATTGCTAGAAAATGATAATTTTATATTTAAATATTAATGTAATATAACTTACCAGAAACACAAAAAAATTAGGTGTTTTTTTAATACTTTTTAAAAAAATTGCTATGTGAAGAAAAAATTGTGGAGAAATTTGCTTGTATGACCAAAAAAAAAGTTAGAGAAAAATAATTTTGGTCTTGTCGTGCCCCATTTTCCTCGCGGAAGGCAGGATTCAACTTGACAAATTCTTTTTAGGATGCATTTAACAGGGTGTGAGATTCGCCACCTAACGTATTAAAGTGTATTAGGGCACCGGTCTAGGATACTACGAACCTATTTTGTCATTTTAGTCTTAGTTCACCAGAGTTCAGGTAAGGGTTCAAATTACCTCAAAAGGAAGGTGTTAGGTACCTTTCGAGGTCCACAAAGGTGGTTCCCGACTGAATTCATACTTTAAATAAAGTCTCTTATTTTATCATTAGTTTATTATTTAGCTAAGCGATAAAATAATTAATAAGCAAACACATGTCATTTGTTAATTCTAATTGTCAATTATCTAGGTGATAAAGATAGATAAAACATGTAAATAAGACAAGCGAGGAAAAAGAAGGCAAGACAATTCATGATAAAGGGGACTGCTCATGTAATAAACTAACTACCCAAAAAAAACATGCAAAGTAAAGAAAAAGACTAAAACAGAAATTATTCAAGTCAAACAAAGAAATGCTTTGGTTTTATTCGAATCAAAAACCCAACTTGTTAATCATCATCCGACCCAGGGGACTAAATCTTAGACACGTAATAATGTCGTTAGCCTCGCCGTTAATATTTGTTGGGATCATCTTTTCCGAATGACTACCCGTCCCACCCTACCTAGGATGAATGTCAAGTCTAAGAGCGTTCTATGACAAGGATAAAACTAACGTTTTTAGTAATACTTATTGTCCCACCTATCGTCCAAGAGGCATTGAACTTTGCTATTTTGAATTTGTATTCTAGATTGAAAGAACGCTATGTTTCCTAGGACTCGAAGCGCAAACATATTGGACAACAAGTAGTACATAATAATCCCAAGTTAGCCTCTTGATTAATTAACGCTAACTAGTGTGATTACATGCAGAGACAAATAATTATATATTATGTTGTTAACCTATAAATATTATATCTAAATGTTCAACAAGTAGTAATAGAGGACGATTGTGATTCGTGTATCCAACAATGTAATGTGTGTTCATGAGGGGTGTCAAAAGTGTGGTAAATGTGTCAAGAAATGTATGTGAATTAAATATTATAAACTAATGAGAATGGGAGAAGTCAACAAGAATAGGCATTAACATGTTAAGGATGCCATAATATAATTATTCTAGTGTTTAAAAATATCGAAAAGTGCACAAAATATGTATTTTAACATACCAACAGTTCTATTATTGCAGGAATTTTCATGGCGACATGCTGAAAATGTACCAACATACTAAAGATGTCTAAAAGCTAACATTTTGACATGCCGATATTATATTTAAACATGCTGAAAAGTTAATTTGCCGATATTATATTTAAACATGCTGAAAAGTTAATTAAACATGCTGAAAGATTAATTAAAAACATGCTGAAAATTAATTAAAACATGCTGGGAATGAATTATTTTGTATAGGACACCATTTTAACGTGTTGAAAAATATATTGAGGCGCAGGAATTTTATGTTAATGCTGCTAGAAGTGTGCTAACATGTTCAAACTTGTATTTACATACTAAACTATTTGATAGCGTAATTAACCTTAATGTCAAAACTATTTAATCTATTGCGAGTTATGCTGAAAATACTTGAAATTGAATCAATATGCTAATGCGTGAAAATTGCATCAATATTTCGTTTTATAGGGGTCAACATGCTGAAAATATATGAACATGCCTAATACTTATATTTAATATGCTACCAAATATATTAATATGCTAACGTTCTTGATGTCAAATAATGTACTAATGTGCTTAATGTCGATCAATGCGGTGCGTTGATTTAATTCGATTAAGAACAATTATAAAACCATAGTTCAAGAGTCTAAACGATTCGTACGTTAAATAAATCATGTGCCTAAATGACTCATGTAGCACATAAAGCACGTAAAATCCAAAGTTGTGCCTACTTATATCGTTCACAGGGCACGTAATTCCCGCCCTCCGAAGCAGTGCCCAAATTTATTATTACAATAATAACAAGTGGTGTCTTTAAAGATTATTACAAATCAATAATAAGAAAGCAACTAAACTAATACAATCCAATTATATGACTATTCTAGCAACTCTTCAGAGCCCCGTAATTGTCTACTTGTCTACTTAGACCTGCGAAATAAGAAGTAATGGCAAGCAAAGCAAGAATATATGATAAACATCGAAATTTTCTATAGACATGTTTTCTAAAGGTTGTCACGCCATGATGCAGTCAACACACAAAGAAAAGAGAATTGCGTCGACTGAAGACTTACCAGTAAGCAGCAAACAAAAGCAACAAAGATAATAATAGTGTCAAGCACTTAGAATAATAACAAGATGTTTTCAGCAAGCCTTGAAGGAAAACCAAAGAACCCTTTGGTTGTTATTTGCTTTAGAGATAATAGTAGTAATTGTGATTGTGAAACTTGTGGATTGTGAACTTGAGTCGTGAGAAGTGTCCCTTCAATGAAAAGGGGAGGGGTTTATATAGTGAGAGGGTATCGTTGCAATGAAGGGAATAAAATATTCTGTGTCCTCAATCAAAGGGATTTCCTTTTAAACATAAGGTTTCCACATAAAATCAGTCAAACAAATAGAAGGAAAGAAATATCCATCAACATGTCAATTAGCCAGAATATAAGAGGAGGAGGAAATCAATTATTCCGATTATTACCAATAAGACAAAAGTCTACCATAACTATCAATAACAGAAGAGTTCTAGTACCATTAAGAAGAACAAAAGGTCGGTCTCAAAGAAAAGAAAATCAATCAGTCTTTAAACAGGTAGGCTTACCATAAATGTAAATTCATCAATCACCTAAAATGTTCCCTACTCAAATCATAATGAAAGAGGAAAAATATTATCCAGCATGTCAATCAAGTGCCACAATTGCCGAAATGATTTAACAAATCTAATGTCAAAGTTGTAGTAATCAAGGGAATTAAGTAAAAAAAATCACTAAAGGTCAAATACGAAGGCTAAGTTACGGGATTATCATGCGTCAATCAGTCATGCATAGTAAATCACAACATGGGATGTTCGGAGTTCATAAAACAAATCCACAAGTATTTGAATGAGATACATTCTTAGCACATCAGTCCAACAAGACGGGATAACGTGTTTAAGCAAATCAGTTCCGATCTTGAAGCAATGTAGGGTTAATGAGATTCATCAAAATTGGAACTTTTTTTTAAGCACACAGACAGGCATGAGGGTCAAAGATTTAACTCAACACTTAAGGTCACATTTCATCAAATTCCTAAATCAATCGAAAGAAGACAAGAAAAGAAAAAGTAGAAAAGGAAATTTTAACAAAACCTCAAACCTGGGATGGATTCTCGAGAATCCATCATATTAAAACCGCGATGGGGTTTTTCCGGTGATGTTGTTGATGCCTTTGGAGGCGGTCTTCGGCGGAGAGGGAAGCCGGTGATGGCTTTGCATGGCTGATTCACCGGAGCTAGCGGGGACGGCGGCGAAAGGGGCTTTGTCGTTGATGGAGCTGGTGGAAGGCGGCGACGGAGAGGGCTGGTTGGCGGCGACGGAGCGGGGGGATGGCTGGTCGGCGCTGGCATGGCTGTTTTCGACGGAGGAGGCGCTGGGTGACGGAGGGAGGCAGTGTTGTTGTCGTCATTGGTGACAGAGCGGGGACGGGGAGGGGGATCTGAGGGAACTGGCGACGGGAGAGGTTTTTGAGAGAGAGGGTGAGAGTTAAGAGAGAGGGGTGGAGGCTGATGAAAATGGTAATGAGATTAAGGGCTTTGGGGTTGTTGGATTAAAAAGGAAAGAGAGGTGTAGATCAAATCTCAGCCGTTAGACCAATTTTGATCAACGGCTGGGATTTTAAGACTATGTGAATTTAGATTGGTTAGGATTGCAAGGAATTGGGTTAAAATTGTAATGGATTGAGTTGAACAGGCTATAATTGTAAGGAATTTGAACAATATTGGACTAAAAGGTAAATAAATTGTGCACGGTAGTTTTAATTTAGGCTGTTACTTAAATTAAAGTATGGATAATATAATTAGGCTGTTACTTAAATTAAAGTATGGATAGTAATATATGATAATAATAATAAATAACAATATTAAATAATAAATAACAAATAATAATAATAATAAATAATAAATAATAATAATTAAATAATAAATTATAATAATCAATAATAATATATATATAATAACAATGTCAATACATAATAAAAAATCAAAATAATAATATCAACAAATAGCATTAAATAATGAAAAACTATATAATGTATTTTCAAAAATTTAAGTGTGCACAATTGCGTAATTTAATTATTAAAATGTCGTATTTGATTTTAAAAATGATGCTAAAAGATAATAAAATAATTTATGCATTTTTTAAATTGTGAATTTGAGATGTCAGGAATTTGTTTGATGCAAGAAAAATGTGTAAAAATACTAATATTTAAAAATTAATAATTTTATTAATATAACAGCCTAAATGTAGTATCGAGAGGTCAAAATTGGGTGTCAACAAGTCATATATTAGAAATTTAGATATGGAGATATCATTTAATTTAAAAGTTTGTTGAGAAATAGGTACGAGCTCAAATATAAATCAAAAGCAAAGTTTTGTTGTGAATGAAGGTAATAGTAATTTATTTAATTATTATAATTAATAAAAAGGTATGTTTGGAAAGCCTGGTATGATTGTTTAAGGTAAATACTTAAAATTATATTATATTAATTATGCTCATATCTAAATTATGCTTATAGTCACATATACTCAAATTAGAAGAACGCATTTCATTATTTAAATAAATATAATATTGTATATTCTGTAACTTCAAATTGTGTATATTAACATGTAATGAAGTTGCACTTAATAGTTTATTTGGAAATGCAGAATAATTATTATATTATTATACCCATATATAATGTAGTATGTTTTTCCTTTACCATATTATATAAATTATGTTTTTGTGTATCAATACTTCATTACACTTAATTTTTGCACCTTATTATTATTATTATTATTATTATTATTATTAACTAATTAATTAACACAATATACACGTGCAAAGCATGTATACTAAACTAGTATATTAAAAGTGTGAAAACCTTAGAAAAGTGATTCAAACTTTTTACCCTTCATTAAAAGTCTCTCCTTTAGACAAAATTATCTTTTATCCTTTTCCTCCAATTATTATTTAATTAATTTTATAATATTAATTATAATCTTATAAAATTTAGGAGTCCTAAATTATAAGGTAAGAGAAGAAAAGAATATGGAGAATTAGTGTTGGTGGGTCTTTTTTTTTTCCGTGTAAATGAAAAAAAAGTCCTAAAATATATGTTACTAAATAAAAAGTCCTAAAAAAACCTTTAATTATATGATGCAAAGACGCTCGCAGATCATAATTATGCATAGGCTTGTTAGGTAAAAAGTTTCTATTTTTCTTTCAATATTTATAACACGTTAACTTTTATAGCTTTGATTTCTTTTTCAATTTGAATTCCTTTCCTCAATATTATAAAATTACTGCATAAAAGTATTTTTATATATAACTTTATTCTTGTAATTCTAAATAGTAGGGATGATATTTTTTGTACGATTTTCGTTCAAATACAACAAATTATGATTTTGATCCCTGGTTTAGGAGCATATAGAGATGGCAATTATGAAAAAATTCTAAATACGAGACTATGTATTGATATATTATTTTAGTAATATTTAGTTCTTGATATGTTGTAATTATGTACCCTATGTTTGTATTAATTTGTACTATATTTATTTTTCTTATAGTGCCTATAGTTTGAAGTTGTTTGGTTGAAGTTGTTAGGTATTTCGTGAAGGGTGGGTGCGTAAAAGGTAGGTTTAATCATATTATTTTTTATATCTCGATTATCGTATTTTTTATTTTAGTTTAGAGGTGGTAGATGAATGTTCGATCGACCTTTGATGAATTGTGTACAGGTTAGATGTAATGATATTTTTCTTATATCTCAATTTTCGTATTATTTGTTATGGTTTACAAGTGATAGATGAATGATCAATTAGACTTTAAGAATTTTTTATGTAAAGATTTGGTATAATCATGTTGTTATGATATCTCAATTATCTTATTATTTGGTTATAGTTTTTATTTTGTTAATATATGTTGTTTTTGGTGTGAAAGTTAGATTTAATCATTTTGTTCTAATATACTTGATTGTCGTATTGTTTGCTATATTTTTCAGTTTTTCAAGTGGGGATAAGTATGTTACGTTATCATTTGTAGTTCAAGTACAATTTAGTCTTCTCCAACTACTAATTAGTTACTCTTGTCTATTCTTTTCAAAGTTTCAATTATTATATTTTTTGAATAAACACTCAAATAAAATTTATTTGTTGCGTAGTTTGAATAGCTATGCACGGAAAATTTAAACTAAATAGAATATTTAAAACATAATTTTTACGATATAAAATTTTAAAAATTAGTCCTCTATAGTTTGAATCTTTCAAGCAAGAAACTTAGATACAAGACATCAAAATTAACGGTTCTTCAATAATCAGCTTTCACTAAATATTTTGAGTATATGCTCTTACAATTCTTACCATTGCAACAAAAATTTGAAAATTTAAATACTACAAACTAAAAGAAAATGAACAAGCAACAACTTACCATTTTACAAATGTATAAATATGCTTAACCTAACATTTCTATGATGGAATCTTTTTAGGTTTATAATATATTTGCCCTTGATAATACTCTACAATAGATAAAATTATATTTACTATATAATTGTAAATAATTTATTTTTTGAGAAAACAAAATAGTCATATTAATTCTATCTTGATTTTTAAAGTAATTAGTATTTGGGAACAACTATTTTCAATAAACATGACAGCTAGAAAAGACCAGAAAAAGTATTGTAAATGATCTACTTTTAGTAAAGAAGATAATATTTTGGAGCGAAAAAGGTGTTAAACAACACGAAGGTCGTTAGCAAAATGAAGGTACGTGAAAAACTATAATATTTAGTTAGTGAAGAGGTAATCATTTTCTCTATTCATATTATATTTTTAAAGTTTTGTACTTAAGAATATAATGAACATAATAATTTATTTTTTTCATGTGTTTATTATTATTAACGTTATATGCACGTGCAAAGCACGTATACTAAATGGTATTGTATAACTTTGAATTACACATTCTAAATTTTCATATTAATAAATAAAATTTTTATAATAACATTCAAGATAATGTATTACAAGAAAATGACTAACATGATATTAACTAGAATTAATCCTTACTTTTATAAATAATATTATTATTACCTGAAGTATGCCAAAACAAGTAGTAGGCAAAAATTAAAAAAAGGCAACTTTAAATTATTATTGTATATTGTGTATATATTTAAGATCTTTAATAAAATTTGGCTTTAAGCCATTAATACCTTTGACCCAAAATACAGGAAATTAAATGGGGAGGTGGTCTTCATTTTTTGTCTCCTATAAAAAAAAATCTTCTACAAAATAACCTTCCTTCGATTATACTCTATATATTAGACAAATATAATTTTGCCCTTTTTCTTTCACGTATCTCCCTCTCTTTCATGAGCTATTTGCTCTCTATTTCTTGCGTCCCTTTTGGTTCTCTTCTCTCTTTAACAATTTCTCTGTCTTTGTGAGTTTGTCTCCTAAACCTAGACATAGATATGCAGAATAATATGGATTCTCTTTTCGTAAGTTTTTCATTTTCATTGTTCCTGACATTTTTAAAAATTGTTTACAAGGTACATTTGGATAAATTACAACTCCTTTGGATAAAATATGCAAAACAAGATAGGTATGTTTTATGTTCTTTGATTAAATTTACAATTTTCTTAGATAAATTTAGCTCTAAGGTGTTGTAATTTTTGGATATATAATTAATTTATACTCGTTTTGTGAAAATATAGTGATTATGTTGTTGTTTACTTAACTCTATCAATCTTTATCGATTGTAACTAACTATAAGTTGTTCTTTTTGATTGCTTGAGCTAAAGTCTTACCTTAGTTATAGAGGATTTCCTAATTTAATACATAATGAAGTAGATGAAAATAAGTTTTTGAAGTCTAAATTTGTAAAAATTAATGGATTGCTCTTAGGAAAGTTCAAACCAGATAAGGATTTGAAAGAAACGAGCCCAAGCGGTCATAGTTATTTCCCAACATCTATATGTTCTCCATTCAAAAATTTGCCAAAATATTGGTGTTGCGCCGAAGCCCAAATATTAGTGATACTCTATCAGCTCAACAACATGATAACGTACCAACTGAACGAGGTTATGATACAAATCGTGAACAATGTGATGACCTTCACAAACCTAGAGAGGATGGGGGGTTTGTAAGTGTAACACATTTGATCTAGTTATTATTTTCTATAATTTTTTATATTATCAAGTGATTCGTATAACTTGTTTGAAAATATTGCCCATGGTCATTAGTCTTTTTGAGTCCCTCACCTATGGATTGCCTCACAGGCAAGAGTTATAGAGGGAAAGAAAAAGGAAGCTTTTACAACTATATAAAATGAAAAGTAATCACTTAACAGAATAAACAATAATATTGTAGAATAAGAGGGAAAGAAAGATTTTTTCTCTTACCCGCTTAGCTAAGACTGAATTTTGCACCTTCTCGTTCATTACATTAAGTTAGGAGATCTAACCAAGCACGCAAAATGCGACATTAACTCAAGAAAGTCAATAAAAGAAAAGCCATAGAGCTTTTTAGAAATCAAAAACAATTCAGTGTAAGGTATTTCACATGGGGCATAAGTTGACGGAACTAAACACCGTGATAATGTTGATTCAATTTATATTAACTATTTTGAAATAATATAGACAAGTTACTAATAAAGAGAAAAGGCCACCACGTGACCGCTTTGAAAAACTATTTGAAAAATTATATAATACCACAACTTATCTTTACTAAACAACATAAAATCCTTATCCTTTTTATTAATTGTCTGTATCCCTTTTTATAAAAATAGCTGGATACATTCACAAATTCATAAACTTTCGGATATATTATTTTAATTATGTATCTCCCTTTGGTCTAGTTAATATATTATGTATCTCAACTTCAAAATTATGTATCCAAGGCAAAAATGGAGTAACTAACTATAACATTCTTAAGTTAAAAATTATGTATCTCAACTTCAAAATTATGTTTCTCGATGTTAATTATGTATCTAAAAATTTCAAAATAAGAAATTAATTTTAATTTAGCAAAGAGTACGGATAGAGAATAATTAGGGGTAAACTTATCGGGATTTATGTAAGTTTTACAAACTATTTTCATTGAAAGTGGTCGTTTCAAAGTTATTCCACACTACGGCCAGTCAACCTTTTAAATTGGGTAACTTACACAAATTTCATAAGTTAAGGAGCTACTAACATTTTTTTATCATAATTTTGCATAATAATGAAAAATCTCAAATCTCATTATGTGATGCATATTTTAAGCCTTGATACATATCGTCTTTGATGCATTTTAAATCATCGGTTAGTTAAATAAGGAAGTAACAGAATTGCATTTATTTAAGAGAGTAAATTATGGAGAGAATCTCTAAAATAGAAGAAAAATTAAAATTTAAAACTTTTCATTAGATCTTTTATATATATATATATATATATATATATATATATATATATATATATTTCAAACATATGTATCATCCTTAAATTATCTTAAATTATGAGAAGGAAACACAAGTTTTTGATATGTATCAAATACGTTTATCTGATACATATGTCTAATGCATGTATACTTGGTACTTGTGATTGCACATTAATTCATTTTAATAAAAATGGATGGACTTTGATATCAACAACAATATAGTTGTGTGAATAGATATTTATATATATCATAATCATGTACTAATCTAATGTATACATAAAAAATTGATAAATTTGTTACATGAGCCTATAGATGCATCATATTTATCATGAATAAAAAAAAATACATTCTTTTCTATTATGATGAACATGCACGCATGCAAGTACATTCATATATATTATGAACAAAAAATATTTTTTTTTTTACCATGATATATATGAACAGAGATACATTCGCATGTTTCATGAATAAATATTAATAAACTTCATATTATATATGAATTAGTAGACTATGATACATTAGCATGTAAGTACATTCATATGTATTATTAACAAAAAAAAAATACATTCTTTGTTATTATGATACATATGCACAGTGGTACATTTGTATGTATCATAAAATTTATTTTAATGAAGTAATCTTTTTCTCCATCTTTGCCACTACCCATTAATACTCTCAACCTTCATTGAAAAGCAGTCAAATACACCAACAACTCCTCCACCGCCGTCGTTGCCTTTACTGTCGTTCTCGTCGAAAACCTAGCAACATTTCTCATTTTTCTCTTAATGGGTATTGTCTTAAAGGGTTGACAAGTAGCCGACGAAAGGGTGATGTCATTGCAGTGGTCATCATTATTGTCATGATTTCACCGAAAACTATGAAACTTTTTAGCTTTTACAGTATGAAGACTCCTCAAATGAATATGAATTCTTGTCAACATAAAGCACACAGTAAAACTTTCAAATTTTAAGAAAAAAAAAAAGATTAATAGAGACGAAAAATAGAATCAAACTGTAAATTGCAAATGATAAGACCTGATAAAAAATTTTAATTTGATTTTTTTTTTTAGATATTTAAGAGATTCTCTCCCATGATTTACTCTCCTAAATAAATGCAAATTTGTTGCTTCTTATTTAATATGTATCAAAAGAAAAAGGAGAAATATGAGATTTATGAAATTTTTTTAAAAATAAGGGATTTTATATATTTTTGCCTTTTAAATTTGTATATTCCGTAAATTATCCTTTTTAATTTCTTGGGCTGACCATTTTTAGTTTTAATTGTACAAATAACATAAATACCAACCCTTTTGAAAATAATTACACTATCTCCCACTTTTTAAATTATTTTACACTCTCTCCCTATTAATATACATAACATAGCCGACATATGCATTGTATTTTGTGTATATGTTGGGATTTTTGTAATATATTTAGGGAGTTGAAATTTTTTATAATATTGAAAACATAAATTATGTATTTGTGTAATTTTTAGTTTTAATTTTGGACCATTTCTCGGCCCATCTTTTAAAAGGTAGTTCAATTATTTTTTCGCTTATTTCAAAACGAAGGAAGTATATATATACACATTAAATAGCTGGTCACAACCTGGACATTAAAATATTATTTCCTAAGTCCACTTAGAGGGGAATATATACACGTACAGTGGACAGAAATTGATGGGTCAATTCGTTGTCCTATGTTTTGGAGAAAATAGGGAGGAGGAGGCTACACGATTTATTAAGTTTTAATTTTATTTTTAGTCTTTAATTTTTTATATTATGTATTCAATTATTTAGATTGTGATTATGAATATTATCGGT
Source organism: Capsicum annuum (assembly GCF_002878395.1). Classification (NCBI taxonomy): domain Eukaryota; kingdom Viridiplantae; phylum Streptophyta; class Magnoliopsida; order Solanales; family Solanaceae; genus Capsicum; species Capsicum annuum. The sequence continues at coordinate 118,403,474 of NC_061113.1, read as the reverse complement.
TAAAAATTCTCTTTTCGGGGTTAAAATCAAGAACATGAGTACTATTGTTTTAGATTAATTTTGTTAATTTTGCTTATTATATTTGATTGTTTGTTTATTCTTGTTTTAGTTATTTTATGGATTGATCACTCATAAAATACATATATTGTCGATCTTTTGATCTCGGAGAGGGAATAGAGAGATAGAACATGGGAATAAACAAAGTTTGAGTTTTTATTCTTTTATAAAATAAAGAATTAAACTTAGCGTCTAGGACAGAGATGTACTTAGATATCTTACTTGATTCATACGTAGGATTCATACGTAGGATGATAGCTTTAATTAACTTAATTGGATTATTACATCCCCGTTCAACGATATAGTTGTAATATTCATATTAGGTAAAAGATTATAGGTTGGGAAACCATGATCATGCAATTAACCCTACGAATCAACAACCAAGATAAGCAAATTAACGGATGAAATTCAATAACATAGTATGATTGTTCGGAGTGCTTTAACCCTGGGCTTTACTTCATTGATTTTTCCAAGAATTTATTTTTACGCATTATTTATTTTATTTTTAATTTTCAAAATTACAAGCTCTCTTCTTGTTTAATTTTTCTCAATTAGTTAGACTAGAATTAGATAGGAGACAAATGCAAGTCCCTGAGAGATCGATACTTGGGCTTCCTTGAAGCCACTATATTACTTGATAAGACAATGTACACTTGCGTGTGCGCTTGGGCGCTGTCAACTACCTTAACTTGGGTTGTCTCTCAAGCAATGCCTGGTTTTTATTCGTGACACGATTATATCATAACTCTTAACTGTAGTCTCTCATCCTCTTCCTCCTACTTGAAACCATTTTCTTTTTTTTTTCTGACCTGCTGAGTGCTTACTCTCAAGGTCTACAACTTACTACATTTACCTTTTTAAGCTAATCTTCATATTTCTTATTTTGAGGCTTAATTTTTGCTTTAGGCTACTCCATGAAAGAGTCTGAAGAGGTCATTGGATGTTTGCACTCCTCTATCCTACACTTATCTTCTTCCATCACTACGTCATGCATAAATTTTTAGAGTGTGATGGTGTATTGAGTGCTTTCGACATTCTGAAGATCACCTCTTCATCAGTCAATCTTATTTTTAGAATACTCCTTTTCACATTTATTAGTATTCCTCCAGTTGCCTAGAGTGGATGTCCAATGTGATTGGTACCCAGACATCTACATCATAATCCAGAACAATAAAGTCAGTATGAATAGTGATCTTACCAACCTTAATGAGAACATCATTTATGATTCATTTGAGAACCATTTTTGTTCTGTCCGTTATTTGGAGCACCATTGAACATGACCTTGATTTTCCCAAACCAAGAGTATTAAATAATGAAATGGTCATCAAGTTGATACTTCCTTCAAAATCACTCAAAGCATGGACCAAATTACTTTCATCGATTTTTATAAGGAGGGTGAATCTCCCAGGGTCCTTGAGCTTTGTGGTCATCTTCCCCATGTCCATTGAGTTACACTCCTCAGTAAATGCTACCTTCTCAATGTCAGGAAGTTTTTATTATTGGTCACCACATACTTCAAGTACTTTCCATACTTAGGAATTCCTTGTAAGACATGTAACAAAGAAAGGTTAATGTGAAATTCTCTGAACGTGTCAAAGAACTTCTTAAAAAAAGCACCCTCTTTAGCTTTTTTAGTCCTCTGAGGAGATGGTGATGGTGGTCTCTCTAGTGTATACTCAACTGTCTTTGCTTTTGGGTATTCAGACTTCCCTAAATTTTTAACTTCTTTGGCTATTACTTGCTTCTCATCAGCTTGTTGTAGGAACAACTCCGCCTGTACCACCTAATTTTTCTTTGAAGGTCTATCAATCAGGTCTTTACCAGACCTCAAGGTGATTGCCATTACTTTCTTTAGATTTTTTGCATCACTAGGCAAACTCCTTTGAGGTCTTGTATTTTGTGCCTGAGCCAGTGGGCCTAACCGTGTCTCTAGATTTTTTTAAGCTAGTTGCCGATTTTTGATATTCGTAGCCATTTTTTTGGTTGTCCAGGATCTTTTTCAAAGTCTCTTCTATGTTATTGGCATGAGTGTTATTCTGAATGCCTTATTGTTACTGAAATTGCAGAGTTTGAGCTTGATTATTTCCCCATGAGTAATTGGGTAGACTCTTTCAGTTGCGGTTGTAGGCATTACCATAGTTTTGATTTCTCTTTTGTGAATTACCTACAAAATTTGCTAACTCTGAATTTGCTCCATATAAGTCTGTAGAGTGACCACTACATCCATAAATTTCACACCAAGTTTGATCATGCTGAATTGCATTAACTTGGGCTTGAGGTTGATTCACGTTTAACTTGTTAAACTGTATTATCATTTGGTTCTAAAAGGCATCCAATGCTGTGAAACTATCCACCTCGATCATACCTGAAGGTTTCTTCACCACATTTCTGGATACATCACCCTGCCATTCAAAATTACCTTGAACAATTTAGATTAGGAGAGCATATAGCCCATCATAAGTTTTATCCAAAGCCTAACAACCTGTAGCTGAATCTAGCAAAATTTTATGTTATGGTCAAACCTTCAACAAAAGTATGAGCTAATAACTCATTGGCCTATTGGTGATGAGGATAATCCCTGATAAGAGACTTAAATTTATCCCATGTATGATAGAGATTCTCATTTGGCTTTTGTTTGAAATGTAGGATCTCACTCCTCAACCTTGCAGTTTTGCCAGACCAAAAAAACTAGATAAGTAACTTTTTTGCTAAGTCCTTCTAAATTGTGATCGAGTTTGAAGGTTCTACCTTTAACTATTTTTTTGCTTCTCCCAATAGTGAAAAGGGTAAAAAAGTGAGTCTCACATAATCTATGGAGACTCTGACGTGAATGAAAGTGACACTAATCTCCAAAAAAAATTATAAGTGGACCTACGAATCCTCATGTGACAAGCCCGTGAATTGTCTGCTATTGTGAAATAATTGCACCATGTTTTCCTTAAGCTCGAATCTACCCCTAGGTTTTTGTATGCGGATGTTGGAGGTAATAGTAGTTGTGAGTGAGATTCCCACTTTGCATACTGTCCTTCAGGCTGGTTGTTCCTCATCCATGACAACAGGAATGGCTTCACCCTATTGAATTTGTGGGATGGGATAGAGAAGTGCTACTTCTCTCTTTAGTTGATGCAAGTGTAGCTCTGATTCAGGATATGGTTCAACCAAATCCCTTTCTCTTGCCAGTTTACTATAGATTCAAAATTTTGACTACAAGTTTAGTGGCTAAAACCAAGTCGTCGTCACTTATCAAACAAAATAGCGAAATTAAAAATCATAAGGTTATCAATTTTCAAGTCCCCAACAACGTCGCCAAAAACTTATTGCGTCCAAGCACACTCACAAGTGTATATGGCCAAACAAGTAATAAAGTGACTCTTACGAGCCGGTTATCGATCCCATATGGAATTAGTTTTTAGCAAGCAATCTGATTCTAGTGTTACTAATGAGATTAGGTAAGTGTGATTTTGTAACAAGAGTATGCGCTTTGTAATTATAATAAGTCAAAAATAACAACAGTATAAAACTTGGATTGTAAAAAATATATGAAGAGCTTTCAAGGTTGAGGCATTTACTTCATATTCATGAATAACTATGGTATCTAGCATGAGTTGACATTTATCGTGATTATTGATTTAAGGGGGAGATATTATAACTTAAGAATGGTCATCCTCTAAGTCATCAATCCAAATTAATCTCACAGCTACATCATTGAGCAAGGATATGAAACTTTAATTTGGGTGCATTAAGCTATCTTCTTGTTTCATTATCCAAGTGGGGTGTTTAGGTATATCTCTATTTTAAACACTAATCATCCTTTAACGATCATTATCTAATGATTAAAAACATGATCCACACTTCATACATTCTTCATTCTGTCCCTCTACTTCTATGGTCAATTTATTTTGGGACTTATATTTATCCTAAAGTTCATGATGCTTTAGAGTAGTAAACCAACAATGCAAGAATAATCACATGCTTAATAAACATATAAACCAACGATTAAACCACAATTGCACAATGATGTTCATAGCCTTAACACTAGAATGAAGGTGTTTAGCCACTTATAGTCTTAAAAAGAATCCCAATAATGGAATTCATAAGTATAAACTACAAAAGAAATAAAATAAGAAAAAAACCCTATTTGGAGCCTCTCTCGTGGGGTTTCTCTCTCCTAAGTCATTAAAAAATATTTGGAATAAAAGTTAAGTGTCTTTTTTATAGTGTAGTATACTTTTTTTCCAAATATATACAAAGACGTGGCACACTCTTATTGCGTGACTCCATGGGTGTGCCACATCTTATTGTGTATGCACGCTATTTTATGTTATGGAAAATTCTGTCCAGCTCCGTGCCACGCCCTTATCGCATGGCTCAGTAGGAATGGCACACTCTTGTGTCTTAAATTCCAACTTCTCTTTATGGTTTAGTCTCTTCACTTTGATTCTTGTCCTATGCATTGTAGATACCTTTCCAACTCTTTTTAAGCTTGTTTTGTTTCCCAATATTGCTTCTAACACCTTTAATCATCCACAAGAAGTATATTGACACCAATCAAATCCATTCCTTGCAACAATCTAGACCTAAAACACTAATCATATCCATTAGTTCATGCACATAAATTAAGCTTAATAAGGTGAATATATATGCAATGTATCTAATAAAATAGACACAAATATAGGCAATAATTATCACTTGGACGTATAAATATGCCTAAGATCATTGGACACTGAATAATAAATGACATTAAAGTTAGGGTTGAATTTAGAATTATCAGATGATTATCACAATTGTGTATGCTATATACACTGAGATAGAAAGATTACCGTTGTGGGATAATATCTACCAGGTGGATAATAGTTATGTTATGCTTGGTTGGTGGGTGTGATTTTAATTTTGGTAATGAATAATGAAGAAAAGATTGTTGGTATTCCAGTATTACCTCAACAAGTTGAGGATTCTGCATTTTGTATTAGCTATTCATGGTTATTGAAGATGGACCTTAAAGGTAATCTTTTACTTGGTGGAATGTAGATATGGTGAAGATTGTATATTTGAAAGAATAGATAAAGTTGTTGTGAATCAACAGATGTTTTAATGTTGTGAACATATTAAAGTGGAACATTTCATGCACCTCTATTTCTAACTATGGGAAATCAGTCTATCAAAAAACCTTTCAAATTTCTCAGATTTTAGACTGAACATTCTAATTTTTTAAGGCTTATGGAGCAATTTTGGAAAGCTGATCATGTAAGTCACCCTTATTAATGTTCATGTAGAAGATTATAAATGTTAAAAAGCTTTACCTAAATGGAGTAGAGACACATATGGAGACATCACGAAACAATTGATTATTAAAGAACAGGAGTAAGGATGAAGGAGAAGATTTTTAAAGAGGATCCTTCACCTACTAACAAAATGGTGTTGCAACTAGCTCAGGCAGAACTAAAGAAATACTTGCACTTAGAAGAGGAATTTTGAAAGGATAAGGCTAGGTTAAGCTAGTAGGTGGATGGTGACAGGAATACTTCTTATTTTCACAACTTAGTCAATGGAAAAAGAAAAGATTGCAAATTAGAAGAATTTAGAAAGCTAATGGTATTTGGCTAGAGGATATGGAACAGAGTGCAGAGAAGCCTTAAATTTTTCAAATCATAGTTCACTCAAGAGAAAGGAGGTAGTAATTTTGAGATCCTAAATTATAAGACCCCGCAAAATTCTAAGCTTAACTCAGTCCGTTAAAGCTTGTTAAGGGGTCCCAGACTTAGAAAATTTTAGCTAAGTATTAGACTTAGTGTTATTTTAGCCTTCGTAGGTTGGAAACTCTATTTAACGACCCTCATGACCTTAAAGTAATAATTTTTAGGTTGAATCATGATCAAAAATGTCATTGGGTGTTTCCGGACAAGTTTCGGATTTTTTGGACTTCAATTGAAACACATTTGAAAGCTCAAACCAGTGGATCGATACGATCTCGATGCGTCGTGTTGCCCAGCGCGTCGATGAATATTTTCCTCCAGCTCCCAGTCCAAATTCCAGTGAATCAATGCAGACTCGACGCGGTACGTTGGCCATCACATCAATGCAAATGAAGCGGCACATCGATTTGCACGTCACTGGACACATTTTTAGTCTTTAAAAATTGCATCCAGAGGGTATTTGGGTCATTTTCCCACCCTTATTCAGGCCCAAAAACATGGAATTAAGTCATTCGTAGGGAAAAATTCATTCTTTCTCTCAAATTTTTCTCAATAACAAAATCCTAGGATATCAATTTCAAGACCAATCCTGAAGAACACTTCATCAATCTTCAAAAATTCAAGAATTATGATATGTTAAGTGTTCATCCAAGGATTTCCTTCCACCCTTGGAGTTCAAGAAACCTTTTAAACTACAATTAAATAGTTTTGATGAATTTCATGATTGAATTTGATTGTGTTCATAACTATGATGTTGGATGAGTTTAGAATTCATGATTAATTACAAGTTAATGAGAAATAAATGGCATGTGTGGGTTGTTGTATGGTTTCATGTTAAAAACCCCTTTGAAATCATAAGTTGAGATTATGATTATGATGCTTGCATATTGTATTGTGGTTTTGTGCATAAATTATGTTCTTTAAGTGTTTTGGTGAATTGTTCATGTGAGTTAAGTAATGAAATTATATCATATTAGCATGTATGCAAGCACATATATATCAAGTGTTTGACAAAATGTCTAAATGAATGCATCTTAGTGAGCAAATAATATTATGCTACTAAATTTATGCAGTGTTCTACTTTTTATGCTATCAAGTCCTGGGGGTATTTAATACCCGAAAAACCTAGCTGTTTACTAGAGCTGTAGTAGTTACAGAATAGTTTCAGTAGTACTCAGTATTCAGTCTCAATTCAATATTCAATTATGAACTTAGTAGTATTCAATTCAGAACTCAGTAGACTCAGTCAGTTCACAGAATTCAGTCAGTAATCAGTTTAGTACTTAGTGAACTTAGTCTAGTTCAGTCAAAAACACGATCAGCAGCAACAGTTCATTCAGGCCTAGAATAGTTTAGAAATAAATTTAGTGTCTTTCAGTTAGGAGTAGAATTCAACACCGAACGAGCCTAGGGATGGGGGCTCACCCGTTAGATAGGACTGAGATCCCTAAAAGTAATTCCTAAGTTCCAAAACTATGAAGCCAACGTAGGTTATGAGATGACAGCCGTTAGATAGGGCTAACATACTCAGGGATCATCCACTAGTTAGGATTGATCTCAGGGGTTACCCGCAAGATTAAGACTGACCCCATAGCAGTTGTCTTTACCCGTGGCACGGTACTGACACTTTTTTAATTGGGGTTATAGATTGAACCCCAATTCAGTTATCTTATTTGGGGCATGTCGGTTAGATAATTACCACCCACAGTTTCAGTTTCAGTTTCAGTCTCAGTATAAAACTCAGTTTAGTTCTACAGATTTATGACTGTTAGGTACAGTCATCTAACTCAGTATATAACTCAGATCAGTTTTACAGAATCAAGACTATTAGATACAGTTACCCAGTCATCAGTAATACAATATCAGTAAACTCAGATAGTAGTAAATCAGTATTTAGAACTCAGTATCCAGTGTTATCATGACCTCAGCTACAGTTTACGTATTCATGTATGTACTCGCATTCAGTTATGTTTATGTTACTCAATCGGTTATTGTTCATGCATATGAACCCATGCATATCAGCCTACCTCACTTAGCATACCAATACATTTAAAGTACTAACGCATACCTTTCTTTTGCACTATGATGTCTTATATCATAGGTTCAGATGCACGGGCTCCCAATCATACTTAATAGCCCGATCTATCAGCAGCAAACTTAGAGGTGAGTCCTCATAGTTTAAGGACAGACTATTTATTTTAGTAACTCAGTTTATCAGTTTTCAGTAGTCAGGGTTAGTTGGGGGCTTGTCCCATCAAATCCTTGTTCAGACAGTAGAGGTTTTTCAGAGTAGAGTATTTCAGACAGATATTTCAGTATTCATTTTTTCAGTATTTAGTATTTATTTTTCAGTTTTGAACTGTATGGTAAATTTTTGCCAAATTTCTGTATTATCACAGTATTATTACTCAGTTATTGCAGCAGGTACCAAACATGGGTTAGTTTGTGGTCCTTCGAGATTATGAGCACCGTGTAGCATCCGGTTGGGCTACAATATAGACCATGATTCTGATGTGTTGATAAATCCCGAAGCCATAAAATCCTATGCCAATACGGCATGTTAATTATTTGTGTAGCATGTGAATCCATTCAAGCTTAAATTTAGACCATAGAGGTCCTTCAACTCAAGGATGAGTTGAAACTATTTTGATCGACTAAGTTTTAGTGGACGTTGTAAATTGTGTCAGCTTTCATCGATCATAACTCTCTGTATATGTCAAATTAGGGAGCCTACTATGTGTCAAATGATAGTTCTTCGAGTTAGATTTCCAATGATACCAATTTTGCTAAAATTTGACACCCGAGCAAGAAGTTATGGCCTTTCAAAGTGATATGCGTCGCCTAACCAAGCGCCAATGGCCACTGGAAAGCATAGGCGATAGCTTAGGCGGCGCCTATGTAAACATAGGCAATGGGATGGGCGACGCCTATGTAAAGAATTCAAGTAACTTAAACACTCCGTTTTTGGGGCAAAATGGTCCTTTTCCACCTTTACTTAGCCCTAAAATACGAGATTCAGTTCCAAGGACCCCAAAATTCACCTTCATTCATCAAAAGTGCTCAAGGATTCTCCTTAGGATTTCAAAATAAAAAGCAACTTGAGATTCAATCGGGGGTTTTAGAAATAAATTGCATATTTGGAATCCTCTCAACGTAGGCTTCGAGAAGTATCTAATATTCATAGTAATCGAGGTACGTGGGGTTATCCAAAAATCTCATGGGTGTAGTTTTTATGAACATGCATGCTTTTAAATGGGGGTTTTCAATCAAATGCTAATAACTTGCTTTCAATATGATTTCTAAGTCATTTTCTTTATGTCATGGGAATTATTTGCCTATATACTTCAATGGTTGAAACCATGCACATGTGATTTGAGATTTTCCATAGAAGTTTGATAAATATGAATCATAAATTGCTTTCAAATTCCCATGATAATGTCTTGATACCCCATATCATATTGTGACCAACAAAAGAGAGCATGAATTTGAAATAAACATTGTTCACCACTTGTAAATAATGAAGCACCTTGGTTTTTACATGATTATGCATATGTGGAAGTGATATTAATGACTTGCAAGTCAGGGATGACGATACCCTACAGAATATGATATGTGATTGAATCAGATAAAATTTGAATACATTAATTTTACATGAGATAGGTGGATGCCCGAAGAAGGCATTTGAGTGTAAGGGCTCATCGCTGGAAACCGTGTTTGCCGACACAAAAATTTGGTACCAGGCTAAGTGATCTTGTGTACTTGACTTTATGTCATTCCTAAATTGGGACTATAGGTAGGAGCTCGGGCTAAGTAATCTTGGGAACCACCAGTGGGTCGAGATACCATGCTTCGTGGTCTTGTGTATCTCTACCTCACTTATACTCTAATATCGGCGGCAATCGAGGTTTGGCAGTTGGTGTAAATTATGTAGGGTTTTCCACTTAGCTCAGTTGCATTTCATTGTTGTTGAGAAACTATTGCATTACGCCCATGTATTTTCAAATGATTTGATACGAAATTGCTTTATAATGGCTCTCAACTATATTTTGTAAAAATATTATGTTTTGTTTTGATATCTCTGCATGCCAGTACTTTTGTGCTGACCCCCTCCCCTCTCCAACCTCTCAGGTTCAGAGGCCCAGTCTAGGGGTCAAGAGAATCAGTAGATCATTTAGACAGAGTTGGGGAAACCTTATTTCCCCGTTATTGTTTCTTTTCATATTTATGACCATGTTTTCAAATTGTTGTGTTTCTTCCACATTACTTTGATCATATGAATTAGGTGCATGATTACCAGATAGATAGGGGTGTTTCGGGCCTTCATGGTTTGAAATGCTTGTCACGGCCAGGCCCTGGTTCGGGTTATGACAGTTACAAACTTGGTATCAGAGCCTATGGTTCAATAGAGTCCTAGGAAGTCTGAAAGCCGCATCTAATAGAGTCTTATGTATGGGTGTATTGCACACCACACTTATGGACAAGAGTGTATGAGATATTTTAGGAAAATTTTCCCTTTTTTTAGTATTCATGTCGTGTGAGTGAGCATGAGCTCAAGTTAAACTCTCAGTTTAGTCCACTTCTTCCTTCTATTTACAGAATATGCCTCCCAAAAAGAACAATGAAAGAAGAACAGAAAATCAGTCAGCACCTCAGCCCGTTCAGGCAGATCCCCTGGATGAGCATGCCTCTCATGTAGAATTCAGGGTTGCATTCACTACTCTAGTTAATTTAGTAGCAGCTCAGAACGAATGGCTAGATGTTGTTCAGGATAATCTAGTGGCCAATACTGCTGCAGCCATAATTTGGGACTTCACCTGAATGAACCCTTCTTCTTTCACGGGATCTAAGTCAGAAGAAGATCCACAGGAGTTCCTCGACCAGGTTCAGAAAGTCACAGATATTGTGGGAGTAACTTTCAGTTAGAGTGCTGAGTTAGCTGCCTATCAGCTACAAGATGTAGCCTATACGTGGTTTAAGCAGTGGAAGGTAGAAAGAGGTACAGATGCAGAGCCCATAGAGTGGGAAGAGTTTACTGCTACTTTTCTAGATAGATTCTTTCCCTTAGAGCTGAGAGAAGCCAAGGTGTTAGAGTTCATTAATATCAGGCAAGAAAATATCAGTGTGAAAGAGTATTCCCTCAAGTTTACTCAGTTAGCCAAGTATGCTCCCCATATAGTAGCAGACAATAGGTCCAGAATAAGCAAGTTCGTATCTGAGGTGTCAGAAAGCGTGGTCAAGGAGTACAGGACTGCGATGTTGATTAAGGAGATCGACATATCTAGGCTTATGGTCCATTCTCAATAGATTGAGGAGCAAAAACTTAAGAAGAAGAAGAGAGAAAATAAGAGAGCCAGAACAGGTAGCTTTAGTTTTGCCCAACCAAAGTCAGAGAGTGGTAACTGTCCTCAGTTTAGTTAGAAGTTTTTAGCCCCAATTCCATCATCAGCTAGTACACCAGTACCAAGGTTCAGGAACGACTGTCATGATAGGGTGCCAGGCTCTAAAATCCAGGTTAGTGTGAGCAGTGGTTATACCCATCCGCTTTGCGAAGAATATGGTAGACATCACCTAGGTGGGTGTAGAGCTGGCAGTGATGTATGTTTTAGATGTGCCAAGCCAAGACACAGGATGTGGGAGTGTAGATTAATGGCTTAGAGAGGAAAAGATTTGCGCCAGCAGGGTCAGTTTAACCGTTCTTCAGTTAAGTCCGGTCGCCCAAATCGGTAGGGTGCCACTTCCAGTGCCGCTAGTGGGCAACATCAAACCAGGATTTATGCACTTCAGTCTAGATAAGATCAGGAAGGTTCTCCTGATGTGGTCCCTATTATGTTATAGATCTCCCATTCACATATTTTGTCTTATTAGATTCAGAAGCTTCTCTATCTTTTGTAACTCCTTACATAGTGGTTGATTTCAAAGTCAGACCAAAAAACTTAACAAAACCTTTCTCAGTCTCTACCCTAGTGGTTTAGTCTATCATAGCCCGACGGGTATACATGAACTGCCCGATTATGATAGCTCAGAAAGTCAGGCCTTCAGATTCTAGTAGTAATGTTAGTATGTGTAGACAAGCAGTGGGAGGGAATGATGCCCAACCCTTCTTTACCTTAGTGCAAAGTTTAGTACTTCAGTTATCATGATGTATACTCATGCCTTACAGTGTGTTCTGTTCCTAGGACTCATGCTACGCTCCTAATGATCAGCTAGATTCAGATTTATGTCATGTATATCCTTAGTTTATATATGTTAATAAATCCATAATGTTAATATTCTATTTCTCAGGCCTCAGTAAGTGTTGGGTTTGGTATAATATTTAGTTCCAGTACAGTCTCAGTTACCATCTTAGTTACAGTCTCAGTCACAGTCTCAGTCCAGTAATTAGATCAGAAACTCAGTTCAATTTCAGGTTTGCTTGACCATAGCATACAATTATCAGTTATTCAGTTATCAGTATTTCTATACCTCATTTTACAGAATATTTCAGATCATGTTATACGCTTGGTCTTGCATTCTCAAATAATACAGTTTTCATGCATTCAAGCTCAGTTATCTCCTGTTACACAGTCAGTCCTTACCTCATATGTATAATACTCTATAGTTCCAGTCTAGCTATTCAGACTAAGTGCAGTTTAATATTACATGACCAAGTATTTAGCTATCAGCCATTCAAATAATCAGATAAGTTAGTATGTTTATGCACTCGTGCTCAACACCCATGTGAATATTTTCAGTATGGTTATGACTTGGCTTATGATTCAGTTTGTAGGTGCCCTATGCATCATCTCAGTTTTCCTCAGTATCTAAGCCAAGTCAATATTCTTTAGGGGACCTAATTTTCGAAGAGGAAGATGCACTATAATCCCCCGAGCTTTCATGACCTAAACCTTCCATCTTCTCCTTACGTAACGAATTTAGTTTGGAGTATAGGTACTCATAGGTGGACCCTCAAGTTCCAATCTCAGTCGTAAGCCATGTATTCAGGGGCTTAGTTCAGTTCATGATATTCAGTTTATGTATGTGGACCCTCAAGTTCCAATCTCAGCCGTAAGCCATGTATTCAGGGGCTCAGTTCAGTTCATGATATTCAGTTTATGTATCTCATTTCAGTCTCAGTTATGTTCTCATATTCCCGTTTATGCATGTTTAGTAAATGATCTCTGGTTCATCAGTATTCTCAGCTTAAGGTAACAGTCTTCCTTAGATACGCTTAGTGCATGTTCAGTTACAGTTATAAACTTGGTATCCATTACCGTTGCATATTCAGTCATGCATTCACGACTTAGTTCAGTCATGTACTCATGCATCCGATATGCATGTTCAGTTTGAAAACTCAGTTTATCAGTAGCTTCAGTTAGGTGTTCCATGCATAAGATATGCATGTTCAGTGTGTAAGCTCAGTCTATCAATGTTTCTCTGCTTAGTTGATCTTGGGTGTATTTATACGCCTAAGCACCATAATTTATCCATATTTTAGGTATGTTTAGAGAACAAAGTGCCTAGTTTCTTATGTTTTTACTCTACTTCTATGTAATTGAGCTAACTAATGTGATTAGCATGATTTCAGGTATTAATGAGGTAGATGAAGACATTATGGGACTATGGAATGTGGATGGCATATGACACAAGAGAGAGTAGCAATCTGGACCAAATGTGGTGCCTAGAAACTATGTCCAAGACTAGTTTGTCATTTATAATTAGTTCAGGGACTTAGAAGGAAATTATGAGAGAAAAGATTATTAAAAGGCTTAATGCTGAATTTTTATTGATTATTCATTATTATGTATTATTCTGAGAGAAGAGAAAGGCGGCTTAGCTTGAGGAGAGAGAGAGAAATGTTTTTCTCTCTTGTTTTCACTATTCACACACCAAGATCGTCTTCTAGTTTTTGGTATGATGAATATATTTATGATGCTTTTCGTTTTATTCATGAGTAGCTAAGTTTATTAGTTAGGGTTATGGAAACCTTGTAGCATACAATCTATCACTTTGGGTTTTGAATTCATTATGCATTGATTAGTTTACATCATACTCTCTTCGCTTTTCTTGAATTCTCGTGGTTGCAAACATAGAGGATGTGACTTAAAACGCAACTTGTTCGAAAGAAAGGTTGATGTTTGGAAAAGAGAGTAGTGACAAGAAAATAGGATTACCAACCCCTATTTCACAAGTTAATGCCTTAGCAGGATTAACTACTTGGAGATTTTGTATTGTTTTTGGTAAATGATTTTGATTCGAGAGAACTAAAGTGAATTAGTCCTTGATGGTTGAGAAACACTTGGATTATGTTATTAAATACAATACGTTTCTCTGTAAACACGATACATGTATGAATTCGTAAAGCCCATAGTTAGAAAGTATTGAAAACTACAAGGTGGACATAACCCTAGCTTGCTATTTCTCTGAATTTGAATACTACTACATTTATTTCTTCTCGTTAAACTGAAACCATTAATTTGTGAACTGAATCAAACCCCCTATTTATTTTATGAAAACGAACAATTAAAAGTTAATTAATCTACATACAACTTAATTAGCACCATATTCCCTATAGGATTCGACCCCAACCTAGTTGGGTTATATATTTGACAACGACCGCTTACTCTCTCGTAAGAGAGGTGTAATTTGAGCGTTATCAAAAATGGCGCCGTTACCGGAGAATACGGTTGTCGATTGAGTTTATGTGTGTTAATTCACTGCTATTCAAGTTTCTTAATTTTACGTTTAAGAGAGTTGGTTTGGAATTTTGGCCTACTTGCTTGAATTCAAACGTGTAAATTTTTGTTTTTAGTTTTCTTTTATTTCTTGTGTTAGGTAGATTTTTATTTTAGTTTACTTATTACTATGATATCGTGGAATAAACATAAGCTTGGTGGTTGAAAATCTTATCTTTATGATCCATGTCCATATTGTGATGGACCTCACTTTTGGCAAGATTGTAGATATGCTCCCCGGAGAGAGATGTGTGCACCATCTCCATCCTATCGGGAGTATGATTGTTCTTTATGTGGTGGTCAAGATAGACATTGGAGTGATTGCCCTAATGCACCCTCCCCCCGTTGTGCTAACCCAAATTCTAGATCGTCTTTTGAGTTTAACAGGTCTTATGGTCAAGAAAAGGAAGAACGAAGCACCGGAAGGAGTGGCATTGAAGCTATGTTTCAACGAATGTTGGATCTCTAGGAAGAAACATACGATATCGTATATGATATACATAAAGGCATGAGGCCAATCATTCATGAGGAGATGGATATAGAGGTCAATCATTCAAAACACTCTTCTATAATATACTTAGATGATATCTTGTCTGTGGAATTATTTAACATAATGGAAGAGTGTGAAGATGAGGAGCTAGAACCCTATATTAATGTTGAGTAACCCCCAGTGACTTCCGAACCAACTGAATCAACCATTAGAGATGATGCTAAGATTAAGGGCTTGGTGCTAGTGGCAAAAGAAGAAACCAAGAAAATCTCTAATAAAGACTTTAGCCCAATTCCAAGAGAAGATGTCGAGAAGGTGAGTAAAAGTGAGTGTGTAGTAGATAGTGTAAATTTTAAAGTAGAATTAGTTGGGCCTCACTCAAAGCATTTTTCCACATTATGTTTAGATGATATCTTGTCCGTGAAATTACCTAAAATAGTGGAAGAGTGTGAAGATGAGGACCAAAAATCCTATATTCTTTATTTTACACTTGATAAGCAACATAAAAATACACCTCACTTTAAGACCGAGTTGTTTACCATGCATCATCCATTACTCGATTTCTTAATTTATGCACCCCCCCGATGAGCGAGGCAAAAAGATGGATGTGACATTGGGGGTGAAATTCATATCCTCAAGGTGGAGGAAAAAATTGATTGGGTCATGCCGTGACACTAAATTAGTCGCTTGGTGGGAGGCAACCCATCTTTCTAATCATTTTTTTTTGTTTTTGATTAAGTGTAGTTGTATGAAGTACTAAGGAAATGATTGATACCAAAGTCGATTTTGAATTGATCCATAACAAAGGTGGTAAGTTTAGGAGTAACGAGAACATTACAGGTAAATTGGAATGGTCAATTGTTAAGGCTCAAGTCATGATTTATATTAGAGTTGTGCCTCGAATTATGTTAATTCGATCCAGAAGCCCAATCATTGACCTCGATGAGGGTGCAGGGGCTAATCCCCCGCGGTATGGACCTTTCTGACTAAGAGTGCGCTGCACATCCCATCGCATATGCTCACTGGACCAACTATGCGATGCACAATGCGCCACACACCTTGATGTGTGCGATAACGTATGCGTCGCACACTTTAACATGTGTAATAACCTTTGCGTCACACACTTCTCCGCATATGCTCACTGCCTCAAGTGTGCGATACCCTATGCGCCGCAATCTTAAAGTTGTGCGATAGGGTATGCGTCACATACCTCTTCGAAGATGCCCACTGTATCAAGTGTGTGACATATTATGTGATGCACACTTAGTCCAAACAACATAAATTCTACCTTAAATTGGGTTAACCTAACCCAAATTTCATCCTTTAAAAACCATGCCTTCAACACACTCTTTGTCCCATAAGCTCCTCACCACTTTCAAAACCAAAAAACATCAGCTCACTTTTTTTAATCCTTCATCTTCAAGGTAAGTGTTCTTTTCTTAATCCTTAGGTGTTGTGACTTTATACTGTAGTTATTAATTGGTTACTTGAGGATTATAAATTAAATTCTTGCCATGGCTATATTGGGAAAGTGATGGTGTTTTGTATATCTTGATATGGTTGAAAGTGTAGGGTATGATTTTGATAAAAAAGTGTTTCATTGAAATAGACATGGGGAAATTGAAGTGATTGAATTGTATTGTGACTAACGTGGTGCACCATGTCAAAGTATATGTCGGTAAAGTCTGAGTACCTGATAAAAACACTTAATTGGTTGATACTAATAAATTAAGTGTAGGGTGGTGACTTCACCATCTCTATCTTAATTATAGTTAGTTTTATTATGCGTGGCTGACATGGATAATAGGATGAATATAGGAAAAATGGCTCTAATAATGATCTCCATGCAGGTGGCATGACTCCAAATGTGGATGAGGAGTACTACTAGCTAGGTTCTTTATCTTGTTATTTGCACTAAAGACGGTGCTGAGCTTAAGTGTGGGGTGGCTGGATACTTTGCTACTTGTTTTGTAGGAAAATAGGACCTTCTCCTTAGCATTCTTCTGTGATAGGATTAGTTATTTTGTTTATTTTGTTAGTTATGTAGTCATAATTAGGTGCTTTTCTCGATGATGGATGGATGACGATCGTCTTAAGAGAAAATTAGTCATGTAATTGCATGTAGCTATTCTTGTGGATCACATGACATTATAACATAAGTATGTGATGGATCATTACGTTTGAAACACCTAGGCTCTAGTTGTGACTCTTGTTGTGATTGTTCGTTTTAATTGAATTCATGTAATTGTTCGGTCGAGAATCTATAATGCTCTTAATTGAGTTGACCATGTGCCATGAGTGTGTAAGACTGTTGTATATTCCTTATTGCAATTGATGCTAGAACTTGCCTGGTGTGTATGCAAAGCGAAATAAAGATTGTGAGTTTAGGAGATGATTTAGGCATTTCTTTGATCGCCATTGTTCATACCTTCTTTTGACCTACCTTTGTACATTATCTTAGGTAGCCCCGTTGAGCCTTTAGCTTGTTCTTTTGTTAGCCTCATATGTAGCCTAATCCGTTCTTTAATAGACCGTAATTTGATCCAAAAGTTCCTAAGCTCTTTAATGTAAAATCAATGTGAGTTAGGAGTTTGACAATTAGAGGAAAAAGGTGAAATTGATTCCCCAAATTCTAGTTATTGGCGTGTGAAATTGATGTGGTTGGAAGTAGTAAAAATTGTTGAAAAAGTTCCAAATTTTATACCGGACATGTTACAATGAACCTGTTTTGGCCCTGGTCCTTCTTGGACATTGTGCACCTAAACTAAGGCAAATTGCTTAAGTTGAGGGTGGCTATTATAGGGGTGCGTAACGTGAAAAGGGTGCCAAAAAAATATTTGAAAGGGTTGCATACTCCCACCATAGTGTTATTAATTAAACTTAACGATTTGGGGTGAAAAACAAATCTGTGAAGATAGCAGAAGTGAAAATTGGTTGTTAGAGATTAATCTTAATTGCATAATGTAGTGTATTAAAGCGCTTAGGGAAGATAGTCACTATTTTTGGCCAAAATAGTTCCTACCCATCCTTTAGCCTGCATTAAAACCCGTAAAAGACCTATTTGATCCTAATCTTAGCATTATGATATTAGTGGAGTATTACACTAAGGGAAAACATATGGTCATAAGTTGTAATTTGAGAATTCTTTGTGAGAGTGAGCGCAACTTGATTCTTGTACCCATTTTGTTAGAAATTGCATGATTGTGAGTGATTATGGGTAACTTTCTTGTTGTGAGGGCACACGGTTGATGAAGGTTGGGTAATTTATATGATTTCTTTTCTTGAACGATATGCATGAAATTTCCAACTTAATGAGTCTATTCTTAAGGGTAGGTTGTATCTAGGAATGATTCCTGAAGCTACTTCTTGTTCATAATTGTTGTGTGAGCCTATTTGAGCATCTTGTTTTCCTTTGTGGGTGCTAAGGCTTGTGTAGTATGCATAAATAGATATGTTGTTCGAGGAAGAACAAAGCTTTAAGTGTGGGGTGGTGATCTTGGGTGTATTTATACGCCTAAGCACCATAATTTATTCATATTTTAGGTATGTTTAGAGAACAAAGTGCCTAGTTTCTTATGTTTTTACTTTACTTCTATGTAATTGAGCTAACCAATGTGATTAGCATGATTTCAGGTATTAATGAGGTAGATAAAGACATTATGGGGCTATGGAATGCGGATGGCATATGACACAAGAGAGAGTAGCAATCTGGACCAAATGTGGCGCCTAGAAACTATGTCCAAGACTATTTTGTCATTTATAATTAGTTCAGGGACTTAGAAGGCAATTATGAGAGAAAAGATTATTAAAAGGCTTAATGCTGAATTTTTATTGATTATTCATTATTATGTATTATTCTGAGAGAGGAGAAAGGCGGCTTAGCTTGAGGAGAGAGAGAAAAATATTTTTCTCTCTTATTTTCACTATTCACACACCAAGATCGTCTTCTAGTTTTTTAGTATGATGAATATATTTATGATGCTTTTCGTTTTATTCATGAGTAGCTAAGTTTATTAGTTAGGGTTATGGAAACCTTGTAGCATACAATCTATCACTTTGGGTTTTGAATTCATTATGCATTGATTAGTTTACATCATACTCTCTTCGCTTATCTTGAATTCTCGTGGTTGCAAACATAGAGGATATGCCTTAAAACGCAACTTATTTGAAAGAAAGGTTGATGTTTGGAAAAGAGAGTAGTGATAAGAAAATAGGATTACCAACTCCTATTTCATAAGTTAATGCCTTAGCAGGATTAACTACTTGGAGATTTCGTATTGTTTTTGGTAAATGCTTTTGATTCGAGAGAACTAAAGTGAATTAGTCCTTGATGGTTGAGAAACACTTGGATTATGTTATAAATACAATACGTTTCTCTGTAAACACGATACATGTATGAATTCGTAAAGCCCATAGTTAGAAAGTATTGAAAACTACAAGGTGGACATAACCCTAGCTTGCTATTTCTCTGAATTTGAATACTACTACACATATTTCTTCTCGTTAAACTAAAACCATTAATTTGTGAACTGAATCAAACCCCCTTATTTATTTTACGAAAACAAACAATTAAAAGTCAATTAATCTACATACAACTTAATTAGCACCATATTCCCTATGGGATTCGACCCCAACCTAGTTGGGTTATATATTTGACAACGACCGCTTACTCTCTCGTAAGAGAGGAGTAATTTGAGCGTTATCATTAGTCTGTCTCATTCAAGGACGAATGTTTCCAAGAGGGAGATATTGTAAGACCCCACAAAATTCTAAGCTTAACTCAGTCCGTTAAAGCTTCTTAAGGGGTCCTAAAGAAAATTTTAGCTAAGTATTCAGACTTAGTGTTATTTTAGCCTTTGTAGGTTGGCAACTCTAATTCATGACCATCATGACCTTAAAGTAATAATTTTTAGGTTGAATCATGATCAGGAATGTCAGTGGGTGTTCTCGAATAATTTTTGAATTTTTCAAACTTCATTTGAAATACATTTGAAAGCTCAAACCAGTGGATCAACGCAATCTCGATGCATCGCGTTGCATATCGCGTCGATGAATATTTTCCTCCAACTCCCATTGCAAATTCTAGTGAACTGATACAGACTCGATGTGGCACATTGGCCATCGCATCGATGCCAATGATGTGGCACGTCGATCTACGTGTCACTTGGCACATTTTCAGTCTTTAAAAATTGCATCCAGAGGGGTATTTGGGTCATTTTTCCACCCCTATTCAGCCCCAAAAACACGGAATTAAGTTATTCCTAGGGAAAAATTCATTCTTTCTCTCAAATTTCTCTCAAGAAAAAAACTCTAGGACATCAATTTCAAGATCAATCCTGAAGAACACTTTATCAATCTTCAATAATTCAAGCATTAAGGTATGTTAAGTGTTCATCCGAGGATTTCCTTCCACCCTTGGAGTTCAAAAAACCTTTTAAACTACAATTAAATAGTTTTGATGAATTTCATGATTGAATTTGATTGTGTTCATAACTATGATGTTAGATGAGTTTAGAATCCATAATTAATTAAAAGTTCATGAGAAATAAATGGCATGTGTGGCTTGTTGTATGGTTTTATGTTAAAAACCCCTTTGAAATAGTAAGTTGGGATTATGATTATGATGCTTGCATGTTGTATTGCAGTTTTGTGCATAAATTATACTTTTCAAGTGTTTTGGTGAATTGTTCATGTGAGTTAAGTAATGAAATTATATCATATTAGCATGTATACAAGCACATGTATATCAAGTGTTTGGCAAATGTCTAAATGAATGCATCTTAGTGAGCAAGTACTATTATGCTACTAAATTCATGCAGTGTTCTACTTTTCATGCTATCAAGTCCTTGGGGTATTTAATACCTAAAAAACCTAGCTGTTTACTAGAGCTATAGCAGTTACAGAATAGTTTCAGTAGTACTCAGTATTAAGTCTCAATTCAATATTCAGTTATGAACTCAGTAGTATTCAATTAAGAACTCAGTAGACTCAGCCAGTTCAAAAAATCCAGTCAATAATCAGTTCAATACTCAGTGAACTCAGTCTAGTTCAGTCAGATAACACAATCAGTTACTGTTCATTCAGGCCTAGAACAGTTTAAAAATCAATTCAGTGTCTTTCAGTTGGGAGTAGGATTCAGCACCGAGTGAGTCGAGGGATGGAGGCTCACCCGTTAGATAGGACTGAGATCCCTAGAAGGAATCCTTAAGTTACAAAACTACACAGCCAGCGTAGGTTATGAGATGTCACTCGATAGATAGGACTGACATACTCAGGGATCACCCGCTAGTTAGGACTGATCTCAGCGGTCACCCGCTAGACTAGGACTGACCCCACAACCAGTTGTCTTTACCCGTGGAACGGTACTGACACCCTTCTAATTGGTGTTAAAGATTGGACCCCAATTCAGTTATATTATTTGGGGTATGTCGGTTAGATGATTACCTCCCACAGTTTCAATTTCAGTCTCAGTATAGAACTCAGTTTAGTTCTATAAATTTATGATTGTCAGGTACAGTCACCCAACTCAGTATATAACTCACATCAGTTTTACAAAATCAGGACTATTATATACAGTTACCCAGTTATCAATAATATAGTATCAGTAACTCAGATAGTAAATCAGTATTCAGAACTCAGTATCCAGTGTTATCATGACCTCATCTACAGTTTACGTATTCATGCATATACTTGCATTCAGTTATGTTCATGTTACTAAGTCAGTTATTTTACATGCATATGAACCCATGCATATCAACCTACCTCACTTAGTGTACCAATACATTCAAAGTACTAACGTATACCTTTTTTTGCGCTATGATGTCTTATATCATAGGTTCAGGCGCACAGGCTCCCGATCATACTTAGCAGCCCAATCTATCAGCAACAAACTTAGTGGTAAGTCCTTATAGTTCGAGGATAGACAATTTATTTTAGTAATTCAGTATCTCAATTTATTAGTTTTTGGTATTCAGGGTTAATTGGGGGCTTGTCCCATCAACTCCTTGTTCAGACAGTAATGGTTTTTTAGACTAGAGTAGTTTAGACAGATATTTCAGTATTTAGTTTTTCAGTGTTTAGTATTTACTTTCAGTTTTGAACCGTATGGTAAATTTTTGCATTATCACAATATTATACTCAGTTATTACAGCAGGTACCAATCATGGGTTAGCTTGTAGTCCTTCAGGATTATGAGTATCGTGTAGCGTTCGGGGTACAGACTCATGGCGTTACAAACTTAGTATTAGAGCCTATGGTTCAATAGAGTCCTAGAAAGTCTGAAAGCCGCATCTAGTAGAGTCTTGTGCATGGGTGTATTGCGCACCACACTTAGGGACAGGAGGGTATGAGATGTTTTAGAAAAAGTTTCCCTTCTTTTAGTATTCATGTCGTGCGAGTGAGCATGAGCTCAAGTTAAACTCTTAGTCTAGTCCATTTCTTCCTTCCATTTACAGAATATGCCTCCTAAAAAGAACAACAAAAGAAGAACAGAAAACCAGTCAGCACCTCAGCCCATTTAGGCAGATCCCCTGGAAGAGCATGTCTCTCATGTAAAATTTAGGGTTGCATTCACTATTGTAGCCTATTCAGTAGCAGCTCAGAACGAACGACCAGCTGCTATTCAGGTCAATACAATGGCCAATACTGCTACAGCCAGAATTTGGGACTTCACCTGAATAAACCCTCCTTTTTTATGGGATCTAAGTCAGAAGAGGATCCACATGAGTTCCTCGACCGAGTTTAGAAAGTCACAGATATTATGGGAGTGACTTCCAGTGAGAGTGCTGAGTTAGTTGCCTATCAGCTACAAGATGTAGCCCATACGTGGTTTAAGCAGTGAAAGGTAGACAGGTTTACAGATGCAGAGCCCACAGAGTGGGAAGAGTTTGCTACCACTTTTCTAGATAGATTCTTTCACTTAGATCTGAGAGAAGCCAAGGTCTTAGAGTTCATCAATCTTAGGTAAGAAAATATGAGTGTGAAAGAGTATTTCCTCAAGTTTACTCAGTTAGCCAGGTATGCTCCCCATGTAGTATTAGACAATAGGTCCAGAATGAGCAAGTTCATGTCTGAGGTGTTAGAAAGCATGGTCAAGGAGTAAAGGACTGCAATGTTGATTAAGGAGATAGACATATCTAGACTTATGGTCCATGCTAAATAGATTGAGGAGTAGAAGCTTAAAATAAAGAAGAGAGAAAATAAGAGAGCCAGAATGGGTAGCTTTAGTTTTGCTCAGCCAAGGTTAGAGAGTGGTAACTGTCCTCAGTTTAGTTAGAAGTTTTCAGCCCCAGTTCCATCATCAACTAGTACACTAGTACCAACGTTCAGGAACGGTAGTCATGATAGGGTACCAGGCTCCAAAACCCAGGGTAGTACGAGCAGTGGTCGTACCTATCCGCTTTACGAAGAATATGGTAGATATCACCTAGGTGCGTGTAGAGCTGGCAGTGATGTATGTCTTGGATGTGGAAAGCCAGGCCACAGGATGCAGGAGTATAGATTAATGGATCAGAGGGGAAAATATTCGCACTAGCAGGGTCAGTCCAACCGTCCTTTAGTTCAGTCCGGTCGCCCGAATCAGCAGGGTACCACTTTTAGTGCCGCCAGTGGGCAACGACCAAACAGGCTTTATGCACTTCAGTTCAGAAAAGATCAGAAAGGTTCTCCTGATGCGGTCACTGGTATATTACAGATCTCTTATTTATATGTTTTGTCTTATTAGATTTAGATTCAGTCACCCAGTTATCAGTAATACAGTATCAGTAGTAAATCAGTATTCAGAACTCAGTATCCAGTATCATCATGACCTCAGCTACAATTTATGTATTCAATCATGTACTCGCATTCAGTTATGTTCATATTACTCAGTCAGTTATTGTTCATGCCTATGAACCCATACATATCAGCCTACCTTACTTAGTATACCAGTACATTCAAAGTACTGACACATACCTTTCTTTTGTGCTATGATGTCTTATATCATAGGTTCAAATGTATGGGATCCCGGTCATACTTAGCAGCCTGATCTATCAGCAGCAGACTTAGTAGTGAGTCCTCATAGTTCGAGGACAGACTATTTATTTCAGTATTTCAGTATCTCAGTTTATCAATTTTCAATAGTCGGGGTTAGTTGGGGGCTTGCCCCATTAACTCCTTGTTCAGACAGTAGAGGCTTTTCATACTAAAGTATTTTAGACAGATATTTCAATATTCAGTATTTATTTTTAGTTTTAAACCTTATCATAAATTTCTGCCAAATTTTTGCATTATCACAGTATTATTATTCAGTTATTGCAGCATGTACCAATCATGAGTTAGCTTGTGGTCCTTCGAGATTATGAGTATCGTATAGCGTCAGGGGTATATACTCGGGGTGTTACATAAATAATATTCCTATAAATGTGACTATGGAAGATAACATACTACTATGCTCAACTCTACCTATGGAGAAGATCAAAGCAGTTGTGTTTTCCATGAAGAAAAGTAATTCAAGAGAATCAGATGATTTAAATGGAGAATTTCATATTGTTGCTGAGAAATTGTAAAATAGGACGTTCTTTGAGTAGTGAAGGCTTATTTTGTAGGAGATTCTCTTTCTAAGTCCTTCACTCACACCAATCTGGTACCCAAAGAAGTCTATTGTTCAAATTTTTGCTAATCTCAGACCTATTAGTTTGAGTAACTTTATTAATAAAGTTATCTGAAAGGTGGTATAAAGAAGAATTGATTATTTATTACATTCTTTAATTTCTTCAAACCAATCTGGTTTGTCAAGGAAAAGTGTATGATTGAGATCTTCTGAAGTAAGAGATTGTTACTGACATTAGGAAAATGGGGAAGCCAACTAATGTAGTAATAAAGTTAGCTATGACCAAGGCCTATGACAGGGTGTCATGGTTATATTTAACTTAAGTACTAAGGAGGATAGGGTTATTAGAAGTTTTCATTGACCTAATCTAGATATTGGCATATAATAATTGATATTATATACCAATTAATGGACAATCTATAAATATTCCATTCTATCAGAGGTGTTAAGCAAATGGATCCTCTAACCCCTACTTTATTCACTTTAGCTATTGAGACACTATCTGTAGACCTCGGTGCTTCATTTGATAATTGGAGGTACATTGGGTATGGGAAGTCAAAATGGAGTGCTAACATAAACCACTTGGCATATGCAAATGAAATCATCATATTTGTTTCAACAAATAGGATGTCATTGAAAATGATTATGGATGTTCTACAAGAGTATGAGACGGTTTTGGGTCAGTTATTTAATAAAGAGAAAAGTTGTTTGTATATGTTCAATAAAATAGTCCAAGCACTAGTCAATGAAGTTGAGCACATAACAAAATTTGAAATAAAAGATTTTCCTTTCAATTACCTAGGTTGTACCATTTTTCACTCAAGCAAGAAGAAGGTGTATTACAATAATATCATCAAAAAAGTAAAGAACAAATTACAAAATTGAAAAGGAAAACTATTAACTCATGAGGGAAAAGCTATTTTAATCTCAAATGTCCTTTAGGAGAATCCCTGTTTATCTTTTATTTGCTCTAGTTCCAACTAAGTTCATAATGCAAGAACTACAAATTATTTTTGGAAGATTCTTCTGAAGAAATAAGAAAGAAGGGAAGAATAAGCATTGAAAAAAATGGAAGGATTTATGTCTTCCCAAGGATGAAGGTGGAATTGATTTTAGGTGTCTTTTTGATGTGTCAAAAGCACTCTTCTCTAAACTATGGTGGACTTTTAGTACCACAAGATCTTTATAGATCAATTTTATATGGAATAGGTATTACAAGAAGTATATTTCTACTGTAGTACAATAGAAGGAAGATCACAGATATGGAAAAGGATGTTGGATGATAGAGATCAAATTGAACAAGAAATATGATGGAAACCTAAGAATGAAAGCTCTAATGTATTTGATAATTATCTAGGCTTGGTCCCCTCACTAATATCATGCCCTTAAATTTTGTAACTGATAATAGGATAGATGAGATAAGCTCATTCATGGAAGATAGTCATTGGAATATAAATATAATGTACTAGCACCTACCTCATGATATTATTGAGCAAGTAGATAAAGAATTAATATCTTTGAAAAATCGTAGCTACAGGACAGACCTTGGTGGATGGCTAATAACAATGAGAGATTTAAAGTAAAGAGTGCTTGGGACTTATTGAGACATAAGAAGTTGAAAAATTAAAATATTGCTAAGGTTTGGATGCATCGACTACCTTATAAGATCTCTTTTTCTTGTGGAGAGCTTGGAAATTAAAGATACATGTTGATGAGGTAGTAGCAAGATATGGATTCCAATGATTTCAAGGTGTAGATGTTGCAAGCAACCACAACAAGAAATTGTCACTATTTTTTTTTCATGACAGGTACTTTTGGTAGAGATATCTGGTTATATTTTATTACTGCTGCAGGTGTTTAGGGACCTTTTGTCCAAGTTAAACAAGCTATTTCAAAGTGATAGAGTCATAATATATACCAAAACTAGAGCCTATCTATCAGGCTAATCTATCAATAATCTTATGGCAAATTTGAAAGTGGAGAAATTTTATTATTTATGGAAGAGAGATATCAAGTCACAGAGAGATTTATGAAATAAACCTGAATCTTTATTGGGTGGGAAGAAGAAGATATTCATGGATGAAGAATATCCCTTAATCTTGGTCAGATATGATTAATTGAAATATACAGGCCGAATATGACCTGTAAAGTAATTAGATGGACACCACTTGATATAGGGCAGTTCAAGTGCAATACAGATAGTGCATTAAGGGGCAATCCTGATAGTAATTCTATTGCTTTCACTATCAGGAAAAAAGATGGGAATTTAATATTCGCTAGGGTTGAATAATTCCTGCTACCACAGGTACATGTGCAAAATCAAAAGCTATTCTACAAGAAATAGACTATTGTGTGAAAAATAATCTACTTTCAGTGGTGATAGAGACAGATTGCTTAGTGATGAAGAGAATTCTTGATGGAATAGGGAGGATTTGTTGGAGCATTGTAGAATGTGGATAAGATTAACTATTGAATATCTAAAGAGGGAGTGTCAGATTTAACACATAGCTAGGGAGGGAAACCAACTGGCTGATTTTTTATTAACTATATTTTTTATTTTGTAGGTACTGTTTAGTTCACTAATTTTTAGGATATACCAACACAAGCTGGGAGAATAATTAATGTTGACAAGATAAGTTTACCAAACTCAAGGCTCAATACCACTATTGCTAGAGAACCAGAGTAGCATCAGAAGAAGAACATCATACACTGTTATCAAATCATGATGGTACAATAAAGAATTTTCACATTTTCAAGGTTTACTGATAAAGACGACCAAAATTCATAGAAGCCCCAATTATTTATAGTTATCAAATACACTAATATAGTCAAGATTTACACAATGATATTAATTTCTTTAGAAATTCATTCTATGGGATCTTGAATATAGAGATGTAAGAGATAAGATAGAATACAAGTCATGTCACATAGAAACGAAATAGTATGAACCTAAAAATCATTTTCACGTGTTCTTGGTTCCAACAATGAAAGATTGTTCCTTGATTCTTAGATACCACAACGCCTGGTGAGAGCTTGAGGTTGTAGAATGGAATTAACCAAAATCGTGAAAGGTGATAGAATTAGATGAAGTTGGTGTTAATGAGAAGCTACTCAGATCTAATGAAATGGACTTACAAGAGGGTGTTAAGGATGATTCTAGGTCGAGCTATGGTGGAGAACAATGAAAACACCTGAGCTTCTCAAATCTTCGTCTCCATTAAAATCCACCAGAAGCTTCCACACACATTTGAGCTTTTGTCTTTCGCTTTCCCTTTTTCTTTCCTTTTCCTTTCCTTTTTCCTTTTCCTTTTCTGATTTTGGAAAGTAATCGATTACTTTCCCTTTACTTTTTCTTAATTCCCATTACTTTTATTGGTTTTATTTTGTAGATATTTTTTTTATGTGGGTCAGGTCATTAGGAATTGGGCCTATAGCCTCCCTTTGTTTTTAGTGAAATTGTCTCACATGTATTTTTTGATTGTTTATTGCAAGTTATAATTGTAATATTTTATAATCATTGAATTGTGTTTTAATTGCAATTCATAGCAGATTTGATAATTATATTAGTAATTTTATTTTTTTACTGTGTTAATTTTTATTATAAATTAATGTGTAGATATTTATTAGAAGAGTAAAATGTGGGTATTTAATTCCTTTTCAATTAGATCTTTCTCCTCTTTTTACTCCTCTATTTGTCTTCTTCTCTTCGTATTTCATCATTTTAATTCTCTCTCTACTCCTCTTCATATTTTCTCTCCATCTTTCCTCTTTTCTAAGAATATACAAATCAAGTGTATTCTCCATCAGATTTTTGCGTTTTATGATTTTAATTTATAGGGTTTTTTTGTCTTTATATCTTGTTTCATCTAGATTTATGTGGAAATTTCTCTCTCAATTTTATTTACAAATCCTTCACTTTCTGTTTTCGACCGACGATATTCTCTAGTCAACTATATAATTTTTAGCGCAGATAGCGGTGATGAAATATTAATTTCTATGTACGAAAATGATAAATCATATGAAATTTATACAATAGATAAACTTATCAGTGTAGAAAATAATAAATCATATGAAATTCAGCCGGTAGGTAAACTTAACAATAGAAAATCAATTCATATACACATTTCATACACCAAAAAAAGTGTATGCAAAATATAAATTAATTTATATACACAAAAAAATGTATGACAATGGTAAATCAATTTACAAAAGTGTGTGAAATCAATTTTTAATATATAAAAAATTATGAAATTATATAGAGTTCACTAAATAGCTTAACTTATTAGTATAATCATTGGTATATACATTTCATATCCAAAATTAGTGTATGCAAAAGGTGTATGAAAATGATAAATCAACTAATTTATATATATAAGAAATTTTCAAATTGAAAATGGTGTATCATATGAAGTCCACTAAATCTATAAACAATTCCAACCGTTTCATAAATAATACCAACCGTTTCATGGATATGAAACAACGATCCATTGCAATCTAAATGAGTAAATTTTAAATTTAATGGAAAAATTTTGACGAATAAGATCAATAATTTGAGAGAATTTAGGTAACTTTTTGGTCTTAATTCTAATCTAGCCGATATAGATGAAGTAAAATTCGAATGAAGAAGAAAAGAAATATGCTTTAATTATGAAAGAGAAGAATAAGAAAGTAACTGTTTTGAGAGAAAAATGGGTGATTATTTTTTAAAATGATTTACCATTTTTAGTATTTAATTGTTTTCTGAGAAATATGAGGTGATTGATATTTTATTTTTTGTTTTAAAACTGCTATTAATTTTTTTTATTCTAAGAGTTGCTAGTAATTTCAATCTATGAAATTATTGCTATGACTTGCACTATACAATCTATAATGTATATTTTGATTTTTTTCATTGTTTTTATTTTGGTTTGATTTTTATTGAACTCTTTTCATTTGTTGCAATAAAACATGCCACTGGCCTTTTAACTTTAAACTAGACGACGGATGCCTGTTCGCGCACGGGCTCAATATATATGATACGATAATAATTATGAACATTCTTTTTTATGTCTGTAAGCAAACATGTCAAGAAAATCAAGGGATGTTCTGTGAAGCTGATTAAGAGCAGTGAGCTGAATTGTGCTATTGCGTTGGCATCAACTTAATGTTCTCTTCATCTCAAGTCGAGAAATCAAGGGACACATATTCTCTGTTAGTTTCTTTACTTTCAAACCTCTCAATTAGCCAATTTTTTATAGCCAAAAACGAAGCATCCAAAGTTCCAAGAAGAAATTAACAGATCCTCAAAAGTTTGCAATTTCAAATCTCAATTATCCTACATTTTACCCATCAATTAAAGATACACCAACGCCACGTAGCTTCCACCTCTTCCAAGGCTACCTCCTTTGCCAAAAGTTTCAGGACTTCTAGTATCACCTGTGCCTGAAGACACAAGCAAATACTTGATGCAAGTTTATGCAATTGAGAAGAGATTAGAAGCTCAAGAAAAGAATTTATGACATAATCAAATTACTTTTTTTCATTAAGTCGGATAAAGACCAATGATCTTAAGTGATTGATTCAATTAAACAAGTCAAAGGATAAAAGTTTTTATTCAGCTAATTAAAACGACATCAATGGCTTTTACAAATAAGTTAGATTTCGACAGTTTAACAAACAAGATTCTAGATCTCATTATTTTGTGAACAAGAAGGAAGTACAACTATTATTTGAGTTCCAAGGATTCATATTGAATTATTCATGATTTTATTTTTTAAGAAAGTTGGTTTGCACCCTCCATTTTGTATAATCTTCAAGTTGTATAATACATATCTTAGATTTCGATCTCATTTTTATCATAAGTTCAATATTAATTCATGTTACACTTGTATACATTTATCATTTATCATTCATGAATAATACTTTTTTCTTGACTCTCTTCTTTTTCTTCTATTCTTCTCTAGCTAAATTCTCTAATTTAAGATTCCCGAGTAGCCATTTCAGCTCTTTGAGCTTAGCTCTTAGACTGATTTCTTGTATAAATGCATCAACACTAATCTTAATCAGAAGCCGCAACTAAACCAAGATTTTCAATCCAGTAGAGGGACTCTCATTGCCTCTTAATCCATTTCTTCCACCACCTTCAATCCTTCATCCAAACCCATCCTTATTATTCCTCCAATCACCTCCTCTCCTCCTCCTTCCATATTTCCTCACTTATTCCTTCCTTCTCCCCCAACTGCAACTAATTCCTTCACCTTCACTATTTTCTCCGCTTACCCACCACTCATACCTAGTTTAACTCTATATCCCCTACCCACCTCCCCCTTCTCTCTTAACAACCTGTCCCTCCAGGATTTTTATCAAGATCTGTAAATCAGAGAGATAAAATATTCGTGTTTTTTTCTCTTTCAAAAGATTCTGTCTCAAAATCATGCCTTGAGAGGGGATGCAGCCAATTCTACCGAAGACTTTATGGATTTTTCTTTTGAAAAGCGAGAGGTACTGGACAAAAACCCCGAATGGGCGTACCTGATTTTTCTGGTGTTCCTCTAGCTGTCACTTTTTCATCTCTAGTACCCCTCTCCTTAGTCCAAAATACAATTACAAAAACACCTGCAATATTGCTTGGTTGCTACTTTTTCCTTATGCTCTGTGTGTGATTCTCCAATAAACCTCACTCCACTTTATTTTATTGCCTTCTTTTTACTTAATTTCTATTTATCTTTGTAATTTTTACCCTCTGTTACATCTTATTTATTTTGTTACGACATAATAGATACAAAATTAAGGCGATTGTATGATGTGTAAGCTTCTTCAATAAAAGCTAAGTTACGAATAACTGAGTATGTAGAAGATAACGGCTATTGCTATAGTACATATTTAACCTTTAGTATTAAAAAAAATGGTAGACGTGCTTTTTATATATGTCAGGAATCAAACACCTGAATCTTGTTTCTGAACTCCTGCTCAACAGAAGAGCTGAATCGAACTGATTGAGCTTGGAAGGTTGTATTAATTTCGATTTGAATTAGTTCAGGGGGTAATAGGACCCCACAAATTTAAAGTGTCTATTTTCAAATTTGAAACAACTTTTATGGTGACTTAATGGATTTTATCTAAAGAAAACTCTTAGAAGCTTCATTAAATAGATCATAAGAAAAATACAAAAAGGAAAGAAGCATACTGTGCACTGGAATAAAAGATATTATTGCTAGAGAATATTAGTGCTTGATGGAAAACTATTTTGCTTTAGCATCTGCACATAACAATATGAAGTAACTCCCTATGTACATAAATAGGAGGTCATTTTTTTTAATAAAGATAAAGTTGTATTCTTCAGCATTAAGGATATGTTGGCTATCTCCAAAAAGTTTCATGTTATTTCCATAATTACATAGATCTTAAAAAATCTACTAATTGTTCTACTTCTTCGTACATCAGAGTAGTTCTTGATTCAGCATGGATCATTTCCTAAGAGATAGATATCGTTTCTATGCTTCTGCAGTATCTCAGCAGCATCTCAATCTTAGTTCTTACATTCAAAACAGAGACTTCTAACTTCCAATTAAAAATTATATGCAGCAACATGTTTCAACTACTTAAGAAATATTCTTAAGTAATGCTCATGTAATGTCTATTTACCTCAGGATCTGTAGTGTTGAGAAATGCTTGTTACCAAACATGAGGCTATGATATACAATTTTGCTGGGAAGATTGACCATAAACTATACTTCAGATGAGGACATGTGGTCTTTTATCATTACTAAGCAACACATCAATTGTGTAGGGTCAAGCCAAGACAAAAATGAAGACACAAAGGACATTAAAAATGTAATGTAGGAGCAAAGTGTAAAGCAGTATGGCAAGGTACCTGCAGCAACTCCGTTCCCTTCCTCGATGCTCATCGCCTCATTTAATTCCTTGTTGTATGATATAGTTGGTGAACTTTCTAACCTAAAAACCCATCACCTTGTCCCTCATTATGAGACAATGCGTTCATCTATTACAAATAAGTGAATAAAATATAATTTTACATTATATAGTGATGTGAATACCTTGAATGAATCAGCAATTCAGGTTTGAAGTTTGATTAGTGATGATTTGGCTCCTAAATTATCCAAAGATGAGACATGTCAATTCCATGACTGGAATTATCTTCGTTTTTTGGGAAATTTCATCAAATATACTATCCACATTAATCTTCTTCCCTTGTTATTATTACTATTTGTCCCAACAAGAATTTTTTGAGGCCAGATTTCATGAAGAACACATGAAGAAATAAGAAAAGCAAATATTTTTAAACACAAACACACAAAATGAATGAAAATTAAAGTATAAATGTCAATATAATTTTAGAGACACAATAAAAAACATTCACAAAATCTCAAAATCAATCAATTTTACAACAATAACATGCCTATATTTTTACAAAGTAGGGTCTGAGAAGAGTAAAGTGTACGCAGTACATACCACTGCATCAATAATATATGAGAAAAATAGAAGCAAATAATTATATGATTAGGAAGGAAAAAATAGAGAAAAATATAAAATTTGGTTTACCTTGTTCTGATTGATCAGATAAATCCCCATTAGAACAAGAACCTCATATTAATGCAATCTTTTTAGCTCAACCAACCACCCCACAATCAGGAAAACTCAAGTTATCATCGGTATATGCATTAATTAACACCATTTGTTTCTTCAATGCATAACCCACTAAATCTGTGAGCCCCAGATTAAATGTGAAAACAAAAATTTGCTTAAGAAAAGCCATATATTTGCATTCTCAGTAAAGTTCATAGCTTTCCATTCAAAAAAATTAATGATATAGCAGAACCAAACAATGAACACACTACTGAAGGTAAGGGTGATGAAAATTGATGTGTTGGCCGTTGAAGTTTGGATACGAAGACACATTGCAGAAATGATGAATAGACAAAATTACCCTTCAGTATAAGTCTAAACCATGTCGAAATCACCTCTTCACCCGTGCTTCTACTGTAGCAGAAAAAAATTGAAGTTAATCAATGAATAACATCAGGTAAGTTATAGGCAGTAATAATTGAAAGAAAAATTAATCGTTTCTACCTCAAATTATACACGAAAAGTTTAGGTTACACCTAAACTATCATAGTAACCTATTACACACCTAAATTATAAAAGAGTAAACTATTACCTCCTCAGAAGATGACGTAGTAGAGAAGGTGTATTCACCTTCCTAAGGTGCATGAGAGGAAGGAAAAAAACTTAAAATAGCAGCTTCCATTCACGTGTTACTATTTCATTTGTCATTATATCATTAAGTACTCCTAATGTTCTTTTTAATATATATACAATTTGATTAATTATTTTTTCAATTAAAAGAATATTAATAATTTTTTTTTTATTTTTTCAGCTGAAAAATATTAATAAAATTAAATTTTTTTATTTATTCATTTTAGTATGTGGGTCCCGCCTTTTTCAATTGCTGCTTCTTCACCAAAATTACCATTAAAATACCACCATTGACATCATTATCATCAAGCTCAAATCTTAACGACAATAATTTTAGGAATCCACCATAAATTTCATTATCGGAATCACAATACAACCGTCACTATTTCATTTGTCATTATACCATTAAGTACTAATATTCTTCTTAATATATACAATTACATTAATTATTTTTTCAATTGAAAAAATATTAATAAATTTTTATTTTATTTTTTCAACTGAAAAAATATTAATAAAATTATTTTTTTTTATTTACTCATTTTAATATGTGGGTCCCAACTTATTCAATTGCTTCCTCTTCACCAAAATCACCATTAAAACACCGTCATTGACATCATCATCATCAAACTCAAATGTTCACCACAATAATTTTAAGAATTCATCGTAACTTTCATTATTAGAGGTTTTAGATCACAAGGCCCGAGAAAGAGCAGGAGTGATCACTCCAATTCTTAACTCACCTATCCCGGTGCTTCTAAGCTTTGATGCTGCTGTTGAGGTGAAAATATCTATGCTTAATCTGTTTCTTTTTCTGGTTTTACTTTTGACATTTTTTGTTGCTTTATTATTCCAAAGTCTCCTTTCGAGTAGTTGATACTGCTGGTTTGGTAATGTAATAAGTTCCATCTTTTTGTTGTTAATGCTGACTTTGCAGAGAACCTATGTTCATTTTTTAAGCTTATCCCTTACCTAGTCTGCAAAATTAAGACATAATTCTTAGAGGCAATGTGTTGCATGATCAGATGAAGAACCAAAACAATTTCTTTCTTTTTGTAGACGTTTTGCTTTTGTTTCTTGACTAAGTGATCCGGTGACTAAATGATCCCAAGGGATGCATGGGAGAAATACTCAAGAGTCATCATGGGTAATAGTTTCTAGTGCCAGCTAGTGCCTCTTTTGGTTGTTTGGTCCATTGATTTTCTGCTCTTTTATGCTATTGTGAAAAAAGCCTTCAGATAAAGCCATTGAATCATGGATGCAATTATATTACACAGTTGCAGAA
This sequence comes from Capsicum annuum, assembly GCF_002878395.1. Taxonomy (NCBI): domain Eukaryota; kingdom Viridiplantae; phylum Streptophyta; class Magnoliopsida; order Solanales; family Solanaceae; genus Capsicum; species Capsicum annuum. The sequence continues at coordinate 118,368,457 of NC_061113.1, read as the reverse complement.
AATCGTATATTGCGGTATCCCAAATGGTTAATTGTTTTCCTCTATGGAATTATAACTACCAAAATCCAATGATAATTATGTTTAACTTCTGGTTTTTGATTGAAGAAAGGTTACGTTGAGACCAAAGAGTTCGATTTCTTATACATGATGGACTTCTCATGCTTTCTTATTTTTTTAAAGTAAAAAAGAGGGATAGTTTCAAGTATCTCGGGTCCGTGATCCAGAGTAACGGTGAGATTGACGAGGATGTCTCGCACCGTATTGGGGCGGGATGGATGAAGTGGAAGCTCGCGTCGGGGGTGTTGTGTGATAAGAAGGTGCCGCCCAAGCTGAAAGGCAAATTCTACAGGGTGGTAGTCCGTCCGGCCATGTTGTATGGAGCGGAGTGTTGGCCAGTTAAGAACTCCCATATCCAAATAATGAAGGTGGCAGAAATGCGGATGTTGCGCTGGATGTGTGGGTTGACTAGAGGGGATAGAGTTCGGAATGAGACTATCCGGGAGAAGGTTGGTGTGACTCCAGTGGAGTGCAAGATGCGGGAAGCCCGATTGAGATGGTTCGGACACATGAAGAGGAGGGGCATGGATGCCCCGGTTCGTAGGTGTGAGAGGCTAGCGTTGGATGGTTTTAGGCGGGGTAGGGGTAGGCCGAAGAAGTATTGGGGTGAGGTGATTAGGCCGGACATGGAGCAGTTACAGCTCACCGAGGACATGACCCTAGATAGGAAGGTCTGGAGGACGTGAATTAGGGCAGAAGACTAGGGCCGGTTTGGGTCGCTAATGTAGGGAATTACTTGGTGGGGGTTTTATTCTTGTTATGATTCCGTGTTCCATGTTTTATTACGAATCTGTGTGCTTTCCTCTGTTTTCTAATACTTATGGGTGCCGTATTTATGTTATGTAATCTAGTTCTGTACTATGAGTTTGTGTGGTATCTCGTGACTTGAGCCGGGGGTCTATCGGAAACAGCCTTTCTACTTCTTTAGAGGTAGAGGTATGGACTGCGTACATCTTACCCTCCCCAGACCCCACTAGGTGGGAATACACTGGGTTTGTTGTTGTTGTTGTTGTATCGTAACTTTCATTATTGGAATCACAATACAACCATTAGTATCACAAAAATCACAAACAACCACCATAAAATTCAACATCCATTACTAAAATTACCATCGAAATCATAATATCACAATAAAAATTACCATTATTTTTTTGAATTTTATGATGGTTGTTTGTGATTTTTTTGATACTAATGGTTGTATTGTGATTCCGACAATGAAATTTATGGTGGATTCTTAAAATTATTGTGGTGAAGATTTGAATTTGATGATGATGATGTTTTAATGGTGATTTTGATGGAGAAGAAGCAATTGGTAATGTGGATTTTTTAAAAAAAATTGACATAATGTAATGATATGACGATGATGTGGCGTGAATATAAATCACTTTCTATCATGTGACTGATTCTTATGTTTTGAGATGAAAATAATTTTACTTTTTTATAATTTCTCTTATGTTTTGAAATGAAAATAATTTTACTTTTTTATAGTTTAGGAACGTAATAAAATACAATAATAATTCTAGGTGTAATCTAAACTTTTGTGTATGATTTGAAAAATAGAAGAATTTTGAAACATTTAAGGTGGAGTGTCAGTTATTGGAAGCTTGTTAGCCTCCGTAACCTCGAAAGCATAAGAGAGAGTTATCCCCATAAGTAAATTGTTGGGAAGCTAACTAAAATCTGTTTTGCACAAAAGTAAAGCAGCCAAAATCAGCACATTCACTATTGAAGACTAATGATGGCCGCCGCCACAGCTTGTGCATTTCTTCCTATTCCAGGTTCCGCTTTTTCCCTTTACATCTCCGTCTTTTCTCTTCTTTTTACGCTAATTTGTATTGGCAAATATAGGATTTCACGAGTCATCATATCGAAGCCTAAATTGGAGAACCCACAAGGTATTTCTTGAGTTTTGAATTTTGAATATCAACTTAAATAAGTATACATTATTTTCGACGAAATGCTCAAGAGACTTTTGGTTGCAGAAACCGTTGGTGAGAAAAGCTAAAGTTACAGCTAAATTTGAGTTGAATCCTCTACCTTATCCCATGGTATTTATTCTTCCAACTTTCAAACATTTCTTCTTTTCAGAATCGGATCTTCTTTGACATTTGACATATGGATATATCATGATGTCAGAATGCTCTGGAGCCACATATGAGCCGTACTACATTCGAATACCACTGGAGGAAGCATCACAGGACCTATGTCGACAACTTAAACAAGCAAATTGTCGGAACTCAGCTGGACGAATTCACCCTAGAGGACATAATACTTACAACATATAACAAAGGCAATCTCCTTCCACCATTCAACAACGCTGCACAGGTCAGGCAAAAAAAAAAAAAACTGGAATACAACCTAGTCGTTTATCATTCAGCTTCTCAATCTGTTTGGGATGGTCATGAAATGAGATTCTTCAACAAGACTACACATATTTGTTTTACAATTGATCCAAGTGCATTCCAATTAACGTTATGGTTGTAATGTTATTTGTAGTACATCTTGTTGGGTTCAATATGTATGAAAAAGGTGTGAATGGAAACAGAGGCGGATCCAGAATTTTAAACTTGTGGTTTCCCAAGGCTCCTTTCCTGCCACTATGCTATCCCTTGGTTTAGTTATGGGTTCCCATCTATTAATATTTATAACTTTTGACGATTTTTCTATGTAATTTTAAGCATTACGGTAGCGGGTGTGGGTTTCCGGGAACCCACACCTTCTACTCTACATCCGCCAGTGAATGAAAAATGGAGAAAAAATGGTGGAAGGAAGGAGACCAATTTAGAAGATGTACTCCCAAATTGGAAAGTTTATTAATTCTCCCACATTGGTGGGAGAAGGGAACTATGGAGTGTTTTTAATAGAAAGCACTTACTCCACATGCTAAGTGAGGCAAAAAATAAGAGATGCCTCGCGCCGTCGTCGTTGCTCGCTCGGCTTTGGATTTGGATTTGGATTTGGAAAATGATCGATTGATGGGATTTATCTTTTTGGACAAAATTATCATTGCCTCTTTTCAGAAGAGACAGATTATGGCTATGTAAACCTGTTTTCATTCACAGGTTTAGGTACGAAATTTTTCAGAATAAAAAAACTCTTTTTCTCTTCAACATATTCTGTGTGATCATTCAAACCGTTGAGTGCGTTCGTGGAATTCAATTATTTGAGGTACCGCTATAATTGGATTGAAGGTCATTTTATCCTGGGAGAAAAATTCCATAACCTTAGGTACAGTGAGGGGAATTATTCCTTAAGGACACTCCGTGAACTCGGGGGACTTGGTCTAAAATTTTTGTTTCATCTATTTTCTGATATCTAATACACTTCTTGGATAGATTAGTAATAATCTTGTGTAGAAGGTGTTAAAGAACTTCAAAACTGTTCTTGTTCATACGTGAACTTGTTGTGAAGTTGTTGTATTAATACAGATTCTAGTACCCGTAGAGGGAAGATAACAATCTTAAGGAATAATTTCAAAATCTGTATTACTTGTTTTTGGAGATTAAAGCTTTACGCTTTCTACTCCGTTTGAATTTAACTAGTGATTAGAAGACATAAAATCTTCATCACAAGTTTAAAATTCACTCGGTTGACAATTGGAAGTCATAAAAACTTCATTGTTAACTAGAAACAAGAAGAAAATTTTTAAATTGCTTAACTTTATAAGTAGTATTCTGAAAATATTAAATATTATTGTCTTGTGGTGACAGGAAAAATGACTAAGGAAAGTCAAATGCAAGATGCAGCGATGACTGTGGGGGCAACTAGTATTGCCTCAACAAGTCGAGCAAATGCTCCGCAACCTATGAAACCTACGGAGAAGCCCAGAAAATTTGCGGGCATTGACTTTAAGCGATGACAGCAGAATATATTCTTCTACCTCACAACACTATGCCTTCAAAAGTTCACTAGTGAGAATGCTCCTGAGGTGCCCGAGGGAACCTTGGACAAAGAGCATTTTATGATTGTAGAAGCTTGGAAGCACTCGGACTTCCTTTGCAAGAATTATATATTGAGTGGTCTCCAAGACGACCTCTACAGTGTTTACAGTGGAACTAAGACATCGGTGGAATTATGGGGGGCACTAGAATGAAAATACAAGACAGAGGATGCGAGAACTAAGAAATTCTTTGTTGCAAAGTTCCTGGACTTTAAAATGATAGATAGCTAATCGGTTGTCTCTCAAGTGCAAGAATTGCAAGTAATCATCCACGATCTCCTAGCAGAAGGTATATCTTTGAAAAATACCTTAGTGGAACAACTTGAAAAAGTTTTTAATACTCACATAAACTGTTTTGTAGGTTTGATTGTGAATGATGCTTTCTAAGTAGCAGCGATAATTGAGAAGCTACCACCAATGTGGAAAGACTTCAAAAACTACTTGAAACATAAACGCAAGGAGATGACTGTTGAAGATTTTATTGTCCGACTGCGTATTGAAGAGGATAATAAAGTTGCCGAAAGAAGGTCAAAAGGAAATTCTGCAATTAATGGAGCACATATTGTGGAAGATGATCAAAACAATTCTAAGAAAAGGAAGAAAGTTGAACAAGGAAACAATCAACTCAAGAAGAAATTCAAGGGAAAATGCTTCAATTGTGGCAAGATTGGCCATAAGTCCATGGATTTTCGTGCCCCGAAGAAAGGCAAGAAAAAGGATCAAGCAAATATGATTGAATCCATCAAAGAATGCGATGATTTGTGTGTTATGTTCTCAGAATACAACTTGGTGGGGAATCCTCGCGAATGGTGGATGGATTCTAGTGCCACCCGCTATGTATGTGCCAGCAAAGAGTTGTTTTCGTCATTCGCTCCGGCTCAAGTAGAAGAAAAGATCTACATAGTTAACTCCGCTACTGCTAAGGTAGAAGGAACAGGAAAAATATGCTTGAAAATGACTTCAGGAAAGGTCTTGACACTTAACAATGTCTTGTATGTTCCGGAGTTACGTAAGAATTTAATTTCTGTTTCACTTCTAGACAAGAACGGATTCAAATGTGTAATCGTTTTTGGAAAAATTGTGATTAGCGAAGGAGAAATATATGTAGGAAAAGGTTATCTCACCGAGGGCCTTTATAAAATGAATGTAATGAATGTTGAAATAAATAAAAGTTCAAGTTGTTCTTATTTGCTTGAGTCTTATGATTTATGGCTTGAACGTTTAGGCCATGTTAATTACAAAACGTTACGAAAACTGATTAACTTAGAAGTTTTGCCGAACTTTGAGTGCAATAAATCAAAGTATCAAACTTGTGTGGAATCAAAGTATGCAAAACATCCTTATAAGTTCGTTGAAAGGAATTCCAGTCCTTTAAACTTAGTACACACTGACATTTATGATATGAAGTCAACACCATCACGTGGTGGGAAAAAGTATTTCATAACTTTTATTGAGGATTGCACTAGATATTGTTATGTCTATTTGCTAAATAGTAAGGATGAAGCAATAGATGCGTTTTGGCAATATAAAAATGAAGTTGAAAATCAGTTAGATAAAAAGATAAGAATGATAAGAAGTGATAGGGGTGGAGAATATGAATCTCCTTTCGTCGAAATATGTCTAGCGAATGGAATTGTCTATCAAACTACCGCTCCGTATTCACCTCAATCTAACGGAATTGCGGAAAGGAAAAACCGAACTTTAAAGGATATGATGAATGCCTTGCTTATAAGTTCCGGTTTATCGCAAAACTTATGGGGGGAGGCTAGCCTTACAGCCAATCGTATACTCAACAGAGTTTCCCATAGTAAGACACAATCAATTTCTTATGAAAAATGGAAAGGAAGGAAGCTCAACTTGAAATATTTCAAAGTGTGGGGGTGTCTAGCAAAGGTCTAAATTCCTATGCCTAAAAGGGTTAAGATGGGACCTAAGACAATGGACTGCGTGTTCATAGGATATGCTAAAAGTTGTAAAGCATGCCGATTTTTGGTTCATAAATCCGAACATCCGAATATTAATGAAAATACGGTAATTGAACCAGACAATGCTGAGTATAAAACTAGACATGAACAGTCTCGTGGGGGGTCTAAACGACCTCGAGATGAACCAAGTGAGGATGTACATAATGAAGAAAATCCAAGACGTAGTACACGTTAAAGAACGTCTACTTCGTTTGGATCAGATTTTGTAACATTTCTCTTAGAAAATGAGCCTCAAATATTTAAGGAAGCGATGACATCTTCGGACTCATCCTTTTGGAAAGAGGCAGTCAATAGTGAGATTGATTCAATCTTAAGCAACCATACATGGGAATTGGTTGATCTTCCTCCCGGAAATAAACTTTTAGGTTCTAAATGGATCTTCAAAAGGAAAATGAAAGCGGATGGTACTATTCACAAATACAAGGCAAGACTTGTAGTAAAAGGCTTCAAACAAAAAGAAGGCCTTGATTACTTCGATACATACTCGCCAGTAACAAGGATAACATCGATTCAAATGTTAATTGCCTTGGCTGCGGTATATGGTCTTGAAATCCATCAAATGGATGTGAAAATCACTTTCCTAAATGGAGAATTGGAGGAAGAAATATACATGGAACAGCCTGAGGGTTTTGTGGTTCTAGGAAAGGAAAACAAGGTGTGTAAACTTATTAAGTCATTGTATGGACTAAAGCAAGCACCAAAATAATGGCATGCGAAGTTTGACCAAACCATGTTGGCAAACGGATTCAAAATAAATGAATGTGATAAATGTGTTTATATTAAAGATACTCCAAATAATCAAGTCATTGTTTGTTTATATGTGGATGATATGTTGATCATCAGTAGAGACATTTCTGACATAAATGCAACAAAACGAATGCTTGAGAGCAAGTTTAATATGAAAGACCTTGGAGTTGCAGATGTGATCTTAGGTATAAGAATCCATCGAACTCCACAAGGGTTGGCATTGTCACAGTCTCATTATATCAAAAATGTACTTGACAAGTTCAAGTATATGGAATTCGGTATTGCCAATACTCCATTGGATGTGAGCTTTGCACTTCGAAAGAATGAAGGTGAAAGTGACTCACAATTGGAGTACGCAAGAGTATTGGGATGTTTAATGTATATAATGAACTGTACACGACCAGACATAGCATGCGCTATCAGTGAATTGAGTCGGTACACCAGTAATCTTAACAAAACTCATTGGATGGCAATGAAAAGAGTTTTGGGGTATCTTAAATACACTCAAGATTATGCCTTGCATTATAATAAATATCCTGCGGTACTTGAAGGATATAGTGATGCAAATTAGATCATCGGATCGAACAAAATAAAATCCACAAGTGGATATGTATTTACTATCGGTGGAGGATCAGTCTCATGGAAATCATCCAAACAGACTTGTATTGCTCGCTCTACAATGGAATCTGAATTTATCGCATTGGATAAAGCCGGTGAAGAAGCAGAATGGCTCCGGAATTTCTTAGAAGATATTTCGTATTGGCCCAAACCAGTGACACCAGTATGTATACACTGTGATAGCCAAGCGACAATAGGTAGGGCAGGGAACATGATGTACAACGGTAAATCTCGTCACATACGACGGAGACATAATACTGTTAGGGAACTTCTCTCTAGTGGAATTATTACTGTTGACTATGTAAAGTCAAAGGATAATGTGTCGGATCCACTTACAAAAGGCCTATCTAGAGAAGGAGTAGAAAGGACATCCAAGGGAATGGGTTTAAGGCCTAGGACAAGTCAGCATGGCGGTAACTCTATCTAGCAGACTGGAGATCCCAAGAGCTAGGTTCAAGGAGATCAAACAAAGTTGTGTCTGACAGGTTCAACATTGTCAATTACCCAACCCATTCTCATGATGTAGACAATGTTTAGTAAATAAGGATAAGACTTAAGGTTAAAAGTTTTTTAATGATTATCTAAATTTGACAGATTTGACCAAATAGTTTAATCTATAGGATTGAACGTTTAGAAATCACCTATGTGAGGGCGGAAGCCGCTTTAAGGAGAATGTTAGTAAAGGCCTATTTTCTAAGCTCTCATGAAACCGGGACGTGTTCATGGCTGAAAAGAACAAAACCGTGAGAACCATAAACGGTAAAAGGCTGGTTGTGTGACATGTGTTGTCTAGGTGTACATTAAAGCTCGATGGTTCAAAGATATCAAATCTATCGATTGACCGAGTGCATCCGATGCATGTCCACTACGGAAAGTTCAAAGGGAAACCCATTTATCTAGATCAGTTAGTCTTTGCTTGATGATCACATAATTGTTCGTAAAGTTTTACGAAAAATAGCCATTCCCCATTCATGTGGGGGATTGTTGGGTTCAATATGTATGAAAAAGGTGTGAATGGAAAATGGAGAGAAAAATGGTGGAAGGAAGGAGACACCAATTTAGAAGGTGTACTCCCAAATTGGAAAGTTCACTAATTCTCCCACATTGGTGGGAGAAGGGAACTATGGAGTGTTTTTAATAGAAAACACTTACTCCACATGCTAAGTGAGGCAAGAAATAAGAGATGCCTCGCGCCGCCGTCGTCACTCGCTCGGTTTGGCTCGGCTTCGGCTTCAGATTTGGATTTGGATTTGTCAAATGATCGATCGATGAGATCTATCTTTTTGGACAAAATTTATTTGAATTTCGAAAAATACCAAAGGGAAAAATGAATAACGCAGTAAATATTTTCTGTGTTTAATACTCCATTTATATGCACTTCAGTAGTGTTTCGAAACATGCATGCAAAAGCTGTTTCGAACTGCAAAGATGCTTCAGAAGGATGCACTGTTTCGAACTGGTGCTTCTGAAGGATGCAATCCTTCAGCGAAATGACACACTGCTTCAAGAAATGATATGCCTGTTCGGAACAGACATATTCCTTGGACAAACAGACATAATTTTCCAGAAAAAGGTGCAACCTTTGAAGTGAACCATTGCCTCTTTTCAGAAGAGGCATGTTATGGCTATATAAACCTGTTTTCATTTACAGGTTTAGGTACGAAATTTTTCAGAATAAAAAAACTTTTCTTCTCTTCAAAATATTCTGTGTGATCATTCAAACCGTTGAGTGCATTCGTGGAATTCAATTATTTGAGGTATCGCTATAATTGGATTGAAGACCATTTTATCGTGGGAGAAAAATTCCATAACCTCGGGTACAGTGAGGGGAATTATTCCTTAAGGACACTCCGTGAACTCGGGGGACTTGGTCTAAAATTTTTGTTTCATCTATTTTCTGATATCTAATACACTTTTTGGATAGATTAGTAATAATCTTGTGTAGAAGGTGTTAAAAGAACTTCAAAACTGTTCTTGTTCATACGTGAACTTGTTATGAAGTTGTTGTATTAATACAGATTCTAGTACCCGTAGAAGGAAGATAACACATCTTTGTATACGATCACAGTTTGGTGTCGAGAATAACATAGTAGTCCTATGGATAAAGAAGAAGAGAAATATCATAAGAGAAGTCCAATGGCTTGATAGTTTCATGTGTTTTGGTTGTTATTTATCCATCTAATTCCGCCTCTTTTACATCCCCTCTTTCTCTGTACAGGTTTGGAATCATCAATTCTTCTGGGAGTCTATGAAGCCTGGTGGAGGAGGAGAGCCATCTGGTGAACTATTAAAATTAATCAACAGAGACTTCGGCTCCTTTGAAGCATTTGTTAAAGAATTTAAGGCAGCTGCTGCAACACAATTTGGTTCTGGGTGGGCTTGGCTTGCATGTGAGAAATTCTTTACCTTTTATCTGCATTCCTTCTTGTTCCTGTAACCCTGACTATATAATCTTAATGCTTCTTCTACTCACTTTGTAGACAAAGCAAATAGACTTGATGTAGGAAACGCATCAAATCCTCATCCTTCCGATGAGGACAAAAAGCTTGTAGTTGTGAAAACACCTAATGCTGTAAACCCCCTCGTTTGGGATTACGCGGTGAGTAGAACTACATTCTTCTCTATTGCTTTGGTGGCTGTTTTCAAATTCTATCATGGTAGTTAAAATCATTAGGTGAATCTCACAATTGTGTCTTATTGGAAGCAGCCACTCCTCACTATAGATGTTTGGGAGGTAAGCAGAACATGCTTTTTTGTCCATATATTTGATAATTTTGGTCCTTGTCTTTTTGCTTTTTGGTGATTGTAATGGTTATTGATACCACATCTAATTTTCTAAATCTTTTATTTGAAATTGCAGCATGCTTACTATCTTGACTTTCGGGTAAGCGTAGCTTATAAAATTGCTTAACTATATCCTTGGTTTTTCTATAGAAAAGATTGGGTGGGTCTAACGGTTGCATTGTCATCTCTTTTCCTCTAGAATCGGCGCCCGGACTACATAACAATCTTTATGGAGAAGCTTGTATCATGGGAGGTAGTGAGTTCTAGGCTTGAAGCAGCTAAAGCTCAAGCTGCTGAGCGGGAAAAAGAAGAAGAAAGGAAGAAGAGAGAGGAGGAAGAGTATCAAGCCAGTAATGAAGTTAGAGAGATGTATGTGGAAACTACGGATTCTGAGGCGGAATAATTTGTGTTAGCCCCTCTTCACGTTATCAGTTTTGCAAATTGTATCAAGTCAAATTTTGTACGCAGAAGAAAGATGGTTAAGTAGTAATTCTATTCTTAAAGTTCTAGAAATGTAAGGAATGTAATAGCAAGATAAACCTGAGGTTAAGATGTTAGAAGTGGAACTACGACGTTAGAAGCACATGTATAGTTGAATTCATCCGATTTTGATTCCTTATAATTGCTTAGTGATTGGAGCCTCAGTATGGTGACTTGGAAAGAGGTTTTTTTGTTAAGTAGAAATCTCTTAGGATGAAGGCAGGCCTTTTTCATTTGACGATGTACCAGTTTTTCATCCTTTATTGAATGCTTATTAATGCATTTCTTCCCCCTTTGGTTTGTAAATTCATCTTTAGGGGCTCGGGGATGTAAATATCGGTGCTAGAAGACAGCTTTAGGCAACATAAAACAATGTAACAACAATTGGAAGAATGGAGCTCAAGACCTGGGAAGGACAACCCTGCATTGTGACGTTATTAGACAGAATGAAAATTCAGCTACAACTGGAAATTTTCTTTGAAACAATATAATTCTCATCACAGCAGTTCAGAGGTACAGATGATATGGCATCTAACCACGTATACGTTAGGAAAGTTTGTCCTTGCATTTATTCAAGTGACGCAGGACTAAAAACAGGTAACACCATACATACACGGGGATAAATCCGTTGAAAATCAGCCTGTCCTAAAGGGTTTGCAGCTTTCAACAGATACAGAAGGAAGAGAAAATTGATCTGGGACGGAGACTGTATTTTAACCGGTCAGAGCAGCATTAAGGGAACTGGTGTACATCAACTCCAATCTGGCCCTCAGCTTTCTCTCCATCAGTTGATGCAGTGCTTAGCTTCTGTGTGAACTCTGTGAGGCCCTTTTGAACTAAATTGGGATCGATTTGATAAAGTGGCACAGCTTCAACAGCAATTATATCTGCTAAAGAATTTGCGTGAGCAAATGCAAACCCACTACTCACAAAGTACTTGGTCACATCGTTGCCTTCATGAACTGATAGGACACCGGGCTTCAGTTCCACAATTGTAGCAACATGCCCAGGCAAAACACCCATTTGTCCTGTAGTTGTGGGGATGATAACCATATCAACCTGCAATATGATTGAAAAGAAGGAATAAGCATCTTGGACTTCGAATTTTTCGATGATGTAACCCATACACAGTCTTCATATAGACGAGTCTTCTCGCATGACATGACACCAAATATGAGTATATGACATCCCGCCACAGGATTGAAACTAAAACAAAGTTTTAGTTTGATTCAGGCAACTATTCCAGTCGCTAATCCAAAACATAACACACACAACAGTTAGATACTGAGAATGTGAACTATTTCTCAAAACAACTAAAACCATTCTCAATTAAAAATAGACTTTAGAAACTTCCGGACAGCAGTGAACACCCAAGCTGATAGACTACTGATAAGTCTTATACACAGCTCAGAAAAGCTATAGGAAAGCTTTCAATTTATCTTCCCCTACACTTTAAGCAGCTTGAAGAGGTTTTCTTTGTGTGTGTGTGTGGTGGTGGGGGTGGTGGTGTGGTGGGGGGTGGGGTGTGGTGGTGGGGGTGGTGGTGGGGTTGGGGGTGGGGGGAAGCAGTAGAAGACTACACCCAGTAGCTTTGGTCAAATAGTCATTGCATTCAGTGACATCCGAAATTTATAAAGTTCAAATCCTGAATCCACTTTTGACTTTAACTGCCAAACAAACATCCCACAAATAAACAAAAAAAATTGTTGCACTATTTCTTTGTAGCATAAGCAAATAAAATAATATGCCATCATATATTCCTTTTGGAGGGCCAATGTTGCAAGTACAACTTCTTCACTGGAATGCGAAAGACTTTTGTTTAATAAGGTACCTAAGCCAAATACTCATAGAATCAACAGGCAACCAAATTGTATTAAAGTGAAAGTGCAAATTATCAGTCATTTTTCCTTGTCAATACACAACCACCAAATCTATTCAGCCCCTAAAATGAGACGGGGGCGCAGCGCTACTATTTTGAAAATTTTAAGATATAAGAAAGCTTAAATTTGATTACTTATCAGTAAGAGATTTCCTTGACCCAATTGATCTCTAAAATATTAATTTATCTAACAGCTGCTACCTCTTTGGTCACGATTTACCAGACCCATTTTCCATATTAGGATGTCCAAGTCACTTTAGCCATCTACCAGAATAACAAAAATTCCATCTTTCCAAAGCCATGATACAAATTAAGTTTTAACTTATGCCACTTTTGGATTTGCTATAATGTCCACTCTGGACGACCACACTTTCACATATTTCAATCAGGGGCGGATTTAGAGTAGTAGGTGGGGGTTCTCAGAACCACTAACTTTCATGCGGTTCTTGTATTTATATTGAAAAATCCAATAAATATATAAGAATTATAAGTTGGGAACCCATAAATGAAGCGTGTTATTAGTCTAGTGGTAAAGAAGGAGCTTGCTAAAGCTTTGTAGGGCTCTTGGTTGTGGGTAGAGCCCCATCACCCACTACATTTGATTTTTACTTTGCTCAAGGAACCCACAAAATTTAAATTCTAGATCCGCCTGTGATTATTTTCAACTGCTATTATCTTAACATGTCTCAAGAGGGTCCTTAGATATTCATTCAAAATTCTTAAACTCCAGATGCTCAGAAAATGGATTAATTGAAAAAGGACACATACTAAGATAGAAAAAGGAAGGGTAGCTTGCCTACCAAAAGAAAATTCATTACTTTAGCCTCATGATTCCAATTGATTGTTGAGGTAATGCCTTTTTTTTAAATAATACACATTACCTGTACTTGACAAGTTGAATGCACATAATATTGATGGTAGAGGACAAGCATCATTAGACATTTAAAGACGCAGCAAACTGAAGATTGCAAAGCAGAAACAAAATTTCGTGCACTTAATAATTTTGTTGTCAATACGCACAGAAAGTTATTGTTGAACAATGTATGGTTATAGCAATGGAGGAGGGGGCATGTTGCTTACAAATAAGTCAGTCAGCAAGTCAGCAAGAACAGGGAAAAAACAAGACATAAGTCTTCGCATCAATCACTTGACTAACGGGCCTTAATATACTTCCCTTCAATTCACGGGGCTTAACACCTAAACATTTATAATCTACTTGACTCATACAATTCTCCAATGTAGTAATTTTCCAGCTTTTATTTCCATGTCATTGTCAGTTAACGAAATGTGAACTTGATATTGTCCCATTGTTCGTGCAACGGAACTAGAGTGCAAGACTTGTTACTGTACTCAAGGATTTATTGCAATCCAAACAACATCAGCAAAAGTAATGACTGTTTACAGTTGGTTGTGAGACTTAAAACTAAGCCACCACCAAACCGAAATAGGAAAAGTAACCATTTCTTTACAGATTGCATTTTATTTTTTGAAAATAGCAACCACCAAACAATTCAACTCTGTCATTAGCATGAAAAAGTTGGAACTATAGAAAATTGTCTATAACACGCTCAAAGATCATTAATATATCAAAGGTCGCATGTATTTGTAATCCAACAAATTTTCATTTTCTCTGCCTCACTCAGCTTGTTAATTGTCAACAATCAGTTTGAAAGAAACAAATCTCAAAAACAAACAATTTCCAAAGATGTCTTCAAAGGAAAATGACCCCATATATCAAAAAAGTCAAAATAGAGAAAGCAATCAGAGAGAGGATAGATATAGGAAAAGTGAAAGATGTGAACTTCCAACCAATCCAGAGAAACATGAAGCATTGATCCATATATCCTTGGGAAAAAGTGGAGGCAAAATGCAAACAGTACCATGATGACCGCCAGATATAGGATGATTGTTGAATGTTGGATAAATATAGCCTCACTATGGGTGTGTTTGGTATGGAGGAAAACATTTTCCGAAAAATATTTTCTTATTTTCCCATGTTTCGTTGGCCAAAACTTTTGGAAAACATTTTCGCTAGGAAAATAAGTTTCTTGATAATGAGGAAAATGACTTCCTTAACGGATGTAGGAAAAAAAAAAGTTCTATGAATGATATTCTGTGTTTATTGTATAATTTTTGCTAGATAACATAGAAATGCTCTTGCAATAATAATTTTTTCGCTTACTTATCAAACACTAGAAAATAAGTAAGAAACCGATTTGTTTTCCAAGAAACATTTTCAATGGAAACTATTTACCTTCATACTAAACACACCCTATATGAATCATCTAAATAAAATGGACCTAAATTGGGTGAAATTGATATAGAGGATTCATATAACTGGACCCAAGAGTGTGGCCTCGTGGTCAATGAAGTGAGTGAAAATCATGAGGTATCAGTTTAAATCCCAGCAGAAACAAAAACACTAGGTGATTTCTTTCCATCTATCCTAGCCTTGGAGGATAGAGTTATCTGGTACCTGTTGCTGGTGGAAGGTGACACGTACACCGTGGAATTAGTCGAGTGTGCGCAAGCTGGCCGGACACCACGGTTATCCAAAAAAAAACAAAAAAAAGACTGGGTTATGAAATTCGGAAAGGAGGCGCAATTGATGTATCGATTAATTGGTGGAACTGATCCTAAGATAGGGGAAACCAAATCAGACTTCTCCAAAACACATTTGCAGACTTCGATTATAAGAAACACGTGATAGAATAATAAGTAGGAAATTTAGAAATGTTAAAAGAAAGAATAGAAGTTTGTTTGTACGTACATACCTCTTTAGCGGAGAGTTGAGAAGAATAAGGAAGGAAAAAGTTGACACTGAGCTTGGAAGGGATCGATGAGGGAATTGCAGGCCTAGGGTTCATGAAGGCAGAGGGAGTCAGTCATAGGTGGTTCCGTGTTGGGTATTACTTTCTTCCAAGCCTCAACAAAAGTGGAATCAACGCGGTTCGCCGCTGGCAGGTCAGTTGAAAAAGGGCAGCGATTTTAGAACTGTGTCGGAGTATCATTGTCATAGGCAGCGATGTGATCGGAAATGAAAATGAACGTTGAGTGACCTGGTCAGGCAGGTTGCAGGAGGGAGGCTCGCGGTAAAGTCAAATATGGGCTGTGCAACACAGATTATTTCGGATCAAATTACCGGCCCACGGAAGGATGCCTTGTAAATGGAAAGCACGTGGGCGGATTATTTTGAAAAGAAATGACTAATTCTTTTAAAAGTTGGACATGGCTATCCAGTCGGTTCAATTTAATACCCCTAAATAGCCATTTGACCCAGAACTGTTCCCAAATTTTCTTCTCTTTGTTTCATAAATTTTCTTCTCTTTGCTTCATAAATTTTTTGGTGATTCTTGCGTTGTATGGGCATGAAAAAGAAAATGGGTAGTAAAGGCAAGTTTAAATTAGCTGGTAAAGAGGTCAATTTTGACTCCAAATTTACTGTTAAAGATGATGACTTTACCGAATCTTCATATATGTTGTTGCAGTTGAAGGACTATGCTAGTCCTTCAAATGTGAAGAAGAAGAAAATTGATAGAATAGAGTTTCAACCTAAGAGCAAATCTATGTCGGAAAGTCCTTATTCATCTCATAGAATGACTCAGTCACAGAGTTAGAGGCTTTTAGGTGCATGCAAAGATGAAGAAAAGGATATTTCAAAAGGAAAGGAGAAGGTTGATGAACGTGTGTTTGTTAGTGCGAAGAAAAAAAAAGAAACGAAATAGGGAAAAAGATGGAGAAGATGCTGATGCATTGTCAAAGGAAAAACGCAAAGTTTTAAATCAGCTTGCCAAACCAAATTATAGTTTATCAGATCTTGAGATATTCTATTTTTTTTTACAAATATAATATTTTTTTTTTGTATATTGTGCAATGTGAGACCTTACTTTGTATGCTGTTGTTATTGTAGTTGTTTTGTGCAATGTAATGCATAGTGTTAATGTATTTGGAAATATATATTTTTTTTCAAGTTTGGGATTCTGTTGTTCGACCAAGTGATTATTACATGACTCATATTAGTGTGCATACAAATTGCTCGATTGTGAATGAGCTAAAAGATAAGTTGACTAAGGTGCAACTTGATTTGTTCAGAAACACTTGTTTTGGATATTTTTTAGATTTGCCACCTGTTTGCATTCAAAATAAGTTGATACATGGCATGTTGCTTAAGAAAGTTTTGTCTAGCCGAAGTGATGAGATATGGATTCAAGTGAATGAGACAAAGTTGTGATTTGGTCTATCAGAGTTTTCTATAATAAGTGGCTTAAAGTGTACAGGTGATGTTACATTGGCATGTAATTTGAGCCAGTCTAGTCGCTTTATGGACTTGTATTTTCCAAATCAATCCAAAGTTACAAAGCTTGAGCTGAAAAAAATTTCTTGGGAAAAAAATGGCAATCTGATGGGGACGCGTTGCATATTGCCATTCTTCACTTCATTCATAGTTTTCTGTTTTCAATTACGTATGGTGACTTCATAAATAAGGATGACTTTTTGTTGGTTGAGTCTGGTCAGTTTGAGACATTTTCCTAGGGAAAGTTATGTTTTCGTGATATGCTGGATTTAATGAAGTACCAGGTTTATAAGAGAAAGTCTATGTATTGGTGTGGTGGTTTGCCTTTGGCATTCCCATATTGGTTTTATGAATGTTGTCCATATGGGAACGATAAACTTGTTGTTCGAGTGGGAGATAATGTGCCCTGGGTACTTAATTGGTCGGTGACGGTAAGACCAAACTACAGGAAGGTAAAGTTTGCTTTTAGCGATATACATCATGAGTAAGTACTTATATTATTTGTATTTATATATATAGCCTTTTGCTTATACTATTAATTTACTTTTTAAAACTTTTAAATTTTTGTTTGTTTGTATAGGTGGTTTTAACCAATATTGAACCAACTTGTATTGAGAAGAGCATTCTTCAGTTGCCTATTTTTTAGCCTGTACCTCAAAAGGAACATGATGTATTCAAAAAATCTGATGGTTCATCTGATTCAAGCAAAGAACATATGAGAGAAGACAGTCCTGTGAATTCTCAAAATGAGTTGAAACTTTTGCGAACTGACTTGAATTTGGTATGTTAAGTGTTTTAAAAGTTTAATATCATCTTTTTTGTAGTTGAGTATTATGAAAAATTGATGTTTTTTTGTTTGCCATTTTGAAAATGTTCAGCTAAAGGATGAGGTTTTGTCGATGAAACAGTTGATGACATCGTCATTTGACCTAATTTTTAAAGCACTACATATAAATGAGGGTTCTAAGGTATTTGTCTTATTGTTTTGTTTTTGGTTTATAAGACTTATATACAGTTTTATACTAATATTTTTTTGTTGAACTTTTTAAAATAGTCTGCCGAGTATCACAGTGATCATAATGTGGGGCTTAAAATGATGATACACATGCAGGGAATCATATAGAGGTTAATTTGTCTGACAATGTGGGATGGCAAACTGATGGTACACCTAAGGTTGATCAAGTAAGTGATAATGTAGTTGATGGTGTCGGACAAAAAATGTTAGTGTTGGGGATTGTATTGATGTAGAAGCTAGGAATAAACTAAGTGCTAATCTGGTTGATGATATTGAAAAAGAAAATGTTGATGTAGGTGATCACATTGATGTAGTAGCTGGAGATCACCTAAGCGATAATGTCGTTGATGATATTGAAGAAGAAATTATTGGTGTAGGTGATCGTATCGATACAGATGCAGGTGATAGACCTATTACAGGTGATGAATGGAGTGCATTTTCAAATTTTAATTTTTTAAAATTTGCACCAAGTGGTAATAAGATTGGAGAGGAGGTTAAAAATAGTTTTGAGGATAGTTGGTCTGATTTTCCTGATTATGAAGTATCAAAGTTTACGCAACCAATTTCTCAGGAGAATGTACAATATATGAAAGATTTGGTTGAGATAGTCAGGAAATTAATTGGTAGTTGTTTCGAACAGTGAAATCTCAAAGTATACTCAACCTGATAAAATTGGTGAACATTTTGTGATTGAGAAAACTGTTGGAAAGATTGATACAGATTTAGGCTATACAAGTGTTGCATTGGTGGCTACAGAAGTTCTTATTGATGTTGGAAGCGTAAGAAAAAATGTTGATGATACTTCTGTAGGTGATAAATCAACTGTCATCTTGGATGACACACCGGTTGTCCCTAGTAGAATAAGAAAACCAGCTGCAATATGTGAATCACCATACGTGTCCAAGTTTGATTCGGGTTGTAGCAACGTTCAAGGTCAATCAACTAGGTGCATAGATAAAGGACCTTCAAGAAAACACATCTTCAGTATCAAACATCCATTTACCATAAGTATTACAGAGCCATTTCTTGATATGAAGTTGTTGTCTTTATTCAACAAGTTTGTTGATAAGTGATTACGACTTAATTCAAAGTAAGTATTTTACTTTCTAAATTTTTGTAGCTTAAATTTTTATCATTTTTGTGTCATAACTAATATGTTGTATCATGATTTTGTTACAGTCCTGTTTATTCAGAATCTGCTAAAAATCTGACAAATGCTTTTGACTTTGGTGTTGTCGCGATTAAAACAAAAGAATGGTTCTACATGCTTGGATTTGCAGGAGTACCTTTAACTGATTCAGTAAGTCTATTATCTATCATGGTTTGCTAGTTTAGTAGTACTGAAATATTCTTCATTTATTCTGACAACGTAATGTAGTTTATTAAAATGATCTTTTATCTTTACTTTTCAGCATATTGATGTGCATTTTTACTACTTTCGGAAGAAATCAAAGTACACTCTTTTGGATGGTGGAAGTTCATTCACAACAACTGATTGTTGGTTTAATTGCTTGGTACAAAGTTTAGACTCAAAGTTTTTGGGTAAGAGGAAAGATGTTGCCGTTATTAAAGAGGACAATGAAATTGTTGAGTAAATCCTCAATATCTTATGAGGTGTAATGTGCCGTGGTATTCTGTTAATAATGTTTTGTTCCCGATAAATATTTCTGAGAACTTTCATTGGATTTTGGCTCGTCTGTCTTTTAAATACCAATGTATTTATGTTTATGATTCAATGCGTGATGCACGTTATAGACTGTTACTGAGAAAACTATTTCAGCATATTCAGAATTGATACCAAACTTGCTTTTTTCTATTGATTTTTGGGATAAAAGAAGTGATGGAATTGCAGCTGCTGACTCATTTGATATTCGGATGGTTGATGGATTGCCAACTCAAAAGAACACGTAAATTAGTACTAAAAAGCTAATATTGTTGCTAGTCTTTCACTTTTTTTTTCTTTTTGATTATTATACTAATTTGGGAATATGTTGCAGGGACTGTGGTATTTTTGTAATTGCTTTTGCAGAGTACATAATTGAAGGCGCTCAAATTCCTGCAATTCTAGATGATATTGATAGCATACAGAGTCGATATGGTGCATTACTATGGCAATATGGAAAGACAAAACAAAAGCAGCGTGCAATCAGCGACGATGAATCTACTGAAAGACTGAAAAAGAAAAAGAAATGTTCTAAAGCAACAATAGTTTAGGGTAACTTGCAAGTGTAGTTTTTGACATATTTTGAAGTTTTTGATATATTGTTGGAAATGTTTACTTGGTGTTTTTGATGGGATACAGTTTCCTAGTTTTCATTTCTGTTTTTGATATACTATTGGAAGTGTTTCATTGCTTAGTTGACAGTAAACTAGCTGGTCTTGCAATTGGTTTTATTTGAAGATCCTGGTCCAAATGCATCTGGGGTTTCTGTATATTTCCTTTCATTAAAATAAAGATATTGTTTGTACTTCCTCTTGTGTATTATTTGGATTAGTCATATCTCAATTGCTGCTACAGAAAGTATAGTAATTTTCATACTTTGTCGAACTAATTTTCCACAAAGCGGCTTAGTTAAACTGTTATTGCCCCATATGTTTAAAATCTTTCATTTAATAGATGGTGGTGGTGATAATTGTGATTGGTGATATATCGCAGTGATTGATGGTAGTTATTGTCGCATAGTGATTTGTAGCTATTTTGGTTTGGTTGCATAGTGTCACACCCCTTTACGCGTACTCCAAAAAGATTGTTTATTAAAGTTCGAAAGGGTTTTAATTATTAATGCGACAAAAGATGAAAATTTGTTTCGAAAAGGGATTATTTTTAACAATCAAAACTCAGAGTCGCCACTTGGCATAAATCGGGTGTGCCAAGTCACCCATGGATATCCTTTTTCAAAATGGTTTTGACTCTTTAATACTGGTTTGCGAACAGAGACTCTGGCTAAGGAATTCTGTTGACCGAGGGGAAGGTGTTAGACACCCCTCGATCCCGTGGTTCAACCACGGTCGCTTGGTAAAGTGTATCGACTATTTTTGACACTACAAAGTGTATAAACCACATAAAAGCACGCAAAACAATCAAACGATAAATAAAACAAAATAATCCAAAATATAATGTCCAGTTCAATTATACAGTCCAAAAATAGAAAAATACGAAAATATAAATTCTATTCTAAACTAATCTAGACTACGCTCCAATGCCTTACCTGATTCCGCGGGCCTTCATCACGATTATTTTCTTGCTAACATGATACGTCGGGGCATTCCCCGGTGAATAAATACAGAAGACCTCGGGACATTCCCCGGCTAAATGAATACATTTGAATCGAATGCGATAAAGTAGAAAACATTCAACACATACTCCACATTCAAATATCCAACGAAACACTTATTTCTAAATTTTGCCTACCCGAACCTACGATTGCCTACCCAC